>NW_012141524.1:3316410-3390728 GCF_000956105.1 Propithecus coquereli
CTGGGGCAATTTTAATTCATTATCTCCTATAATCTTCAAAGACTTGTGATCTATCTAAACAGCCATTTTAAGGGTCAGGATTTTCACTACATACAATGAGACAGTCTACAATGATTAGAAACTTAAAGCATGCTAACATTGCAAAGATAACCTCATTAGTTCTGATTAAGAATGAGTTAATGCACTGATGCTTGAGAAGCATCAAAATTTCATTTTAACTATTTTATTTTCAAGAAAAGTACAATGTGAGCTGAATAATATTTGTCATTTAATTTGTAAATCCACAAAGAAAGATTATAGGTTCCTGAGTCATTAACAATTAATCAGATTACAATCGAATGGGAAGAAATCTTGAGTTTTATGAAGCTCTATACATTTTTTCTTTTTTGACATTGCAAATTGTATTATTTCCAAAGTCAAACTCAGTGAGTGATAACTTAAAAAATTCATGCTTGGATCCAAATGAGGGGATTATAGAATCTCATATATATTCTTATTTAAGCCAAATAACATAGCTTTAGATTCAATAAAGCTTCCTAATATTTGAGTACATACTTATTTATTTGCCAACAGAAATGAGTGTCAATAAAATTCATCAGTCAGCAACAGCCAAGAGTAACTTCCTCAAATTAGCCATGCAAAATACACTCTCGCGTTCAGGACAAAAGATATTCAAGTATTTCATTGCTTCCCCGAATCCTCCATTCTTCCACCGGAGAAGGAGAAAGGACTGCCATCAGATGAATGACATCTAGGACCAGCGGATGTTTGCATTTACATTTTGCCACATAAAGCCCTTTGAATACCTCCCAAGAGCACCCAGTCAAATCAAAACCGCGAAGTCAGTGCTGAAACGCCAACTAGCCACCAGATGGCAGCAATGCTTTTATGAATAATGCAGCATTCTGTACAGTCCATCTAAGATTTCCTATGTTAATTATAGAACAAACCTTACTTTAGTAACTAAAGAACAAATTTATTTGTAATGAAGCCAACCCATTTTTTTTATATCAACAGTTATATTTTGTGGGGTCCATTTGTTTTTTGAGTATTTGGGGTCCCCTCAAGTATTTATTTTCCTATGCGTTAAACATTACATCGCTGTTGAATTACATTTTGATACTGTGGTAGAAAATGCCTGTGGCTTGAAACAAATATTTTCCTTTCTGATGGACAAATAACATCTGCGGTTGTAAATGTTCCAGAATAGCTGTCAAAAGAGAAGGGTTTCACGTAATTTTCTGCCACCGTCTTCACTGCATTCTGCACATGGAAAGAGTGTGTTCGTAACCTCCCTTTCCACGAATTGATTTCAAATCTATCACAGATCTCAAATACCAGAAGCTTGTCTCTTAGTTGATCAAGGGTGTGGGAATTTTGAAAATGAAGCGCTGCTTAAATTCAACTTCCAAAAGAGAAAAAAACAGAATGATCAAGGTCTTTCTAACTTACTTAGGAAGGTAGTTCTCACTATCAGGGTTTCTTTTCGTTTTGGAGCAATGTCAGCAATTTGTTAATTTTGACACTGTAAAATTTTTGGTTTGCACATGTTCACCCAGGAAGTGAGACTGGTGGGATTTCTCCCAGTGCTGGAAATGAAATGTTAGGTAAATTGGTGAGGCAGAGGTGAAGAACGTATTAATAATAGCTCTCTGCTAAAAAGAAATGCATCTGAACCCTCTGTGTGAATGTCCCTCTCTGGGTCAAGTCACCTCATACCCATCTGTTATCTGAAAAGACTTCAAACAGCTTCCTTCCTGATTTTTTCCCCAAGATCAGCCATCTCATTTCATTGTTTCACTTCGGCCATCCCTCAACATCCTGTTTTGTTAAGATAAAAGAGCAGCCTCCTCCCCTCTTCAAATACCAAGAATCCTTAACTGCCCTGCAGTGTTTTATATCCTTGCTTTTGAATATTTATTTTCTACTAAATTTTTAGTAACATGTTTAACTCATATATCGAAAGACTCTATGCATAGATTCCACAAGTGGATTCTCCAGTTCTGCAAGAGTGCTGGCGTTTTCCTTTCATCTTAAACTTTGTATTTTTTTTTTCTTGTGTTCATTTCAAGCCTTTGTTTATGGATGCTTGCTTTGTTATTTTCTTGTACTGCTTTAAACATTGCTCTGAGGTTTCAGAGTTTTGCTCACCACTGCCCAGATTTTCCCCCTGCTCAGTGGCTTGTGGCGTATAAACACTGTGAATATATATGTATTTTTCTCTTGACTTCAGATCCAGCCTCATTACCTTATGTTTCTAAAAACTGAATAGCATCAGCTATTTATCTGCCAGTGATCCTATGCTATCCAAAAGCACTCAATTTTATTTCACCCTGCGTCCTCCTTATGGACAAGCTGTAAAATGTGATACCATTTGCTGGCCCCATCTATTATGTACCAGCTTTAGGGATTAAATTGTTCCTCTTTCTGGAATAGGCCTGTTTGCTATTAAAAAATCATACACAGCATGAAATAAACATGGATACTCCCTTTAAAAAATATAAAATAAGAATTTTGGAACAGATACGAAAAAGGAATTTCTGGGTTTGAATATTATCTTGCCAGCATCGATGTAATATTTTCTGTACTTTATACAAGATGAAAGTGACAAATGGAAAAACTGTAACACTTGTTGATTTTACTTTGATCCCATGAAATGCCTCAGTGGCAGTGGTTTCTTTTGTTCAGGTTGGTGTGCATCGCCTGAAGTCCCAGGTTTGATCCACGCGGCTCAGTCAGCCTCACTCTGGTTGTGTGGACGCAGGGAAACTGCACTGCTAGCCGCAGGAGCCCACGGATGGCACAGCCACCAGCACACGGGCTCCACCGAAATATCACGAAACGGAGTGTTCCAGGAGACGAGGGGCTGCACAGCACGATGTCAATAAATGAAGAATGGCATGTTGCGTTTAGCCTGGTGTCAGACTGAAACCCAGAATGTAGTCCAAATGCACAACTCTTACCACTGAGCACACGTTGCCAGCTATTCCAGAAGGCAATGCGAGATGAGCTAACCAGTGAGCGAAGTTCTTTAGGTCACATGTATCTACTCTGAAGAAGCCAATTTTTTTCTTTCATTTTTAATTTGATGTATTTTATTTTGGAAACTGAAAATCTTGCTTCCCTTGGCTAATTTGGGACCAACATGAACTAATATGATGATAGTCAATCTTTACTGTCATCCAGTTGCTTTCTGCTTTGATGAAAGTTCAAAGAGAAATGAATGCAGTAGCATAGCCCCTTAGTAGTTAGTGGAATACTGAAGGTACGCAGATGAGTACCATATCCTTGGAGTCTAAGGCTTTGCCCAGTGAGATTCACAGAATCTCCCAGGCAACATAAAATTGGTATTGTTTTCCCTAACAATGTATTTCTTATATATTATATATTTTAATTACCAATGTCCAGATTATATCATACTTATTAAAGAAGAGTTTTACTATTCCTCAAAAATCAAATCTGCAATAAGAGAGTCGTTCCCAAGTCACATGATCTGAACCAACAGGCATGCCCTTCATTTGGGGAGTGTACTTTTCATCCAGCCTCTTGTTTCTGTTTTTTCTTTTACCAGTCAAAACTGACAGGCCCTATCTTTCTCACCTAGTTTCTTACAATCACTTTTATTTCCTGTCTCTAGGCTTTCTCCTTTGCAGTCAATCTTTATATGCCCCTGGTAAAGCTTCTATTATAAAATTATACCCCCTCTTCGTGCAAAATCTATGCAATCTCACTCACAAAAATGAAGCCAGAATCATAAAAATAATCATGTCTCTTTCCAGAGAAAAAGTATTGGCCTGATATCTCTGTAGGAGAATATTAATAAAAAGTGTCACCATTGTTTCTCATTTGGGGGCACGGTTGCTGCACTTGCCTCTAGGTTACCTTTTGCAAATTCCTATTAATAGCTTGATAGGACTTTCAGGGTAATGCTTTTCTTTAAGTATTATGTGTCATTGATTAATTAACATATATCGATTAGATATTACATCCATGACATTTTATAAGAATAGAATATTAAAATAATTTAAGTAAGATTTGAGAACATGTGTTTTTAGTTACACAGTGAATGAAGATTGTCTCCTGGTGTATTAAATCTTAGTCTATTGATAAGTTCAGAAGGCCGTAGAAAGAACAGAACTAGAGTAGAAATTCTGAGTTGCATCTCACAGATACGTATTTCCCTCATCCAGATTCTTCTAAAATCCCCATCTGGAAATTCCCTCAAAATGTTGTGAGTTGATGTGGTTAGTAGAGGAATGATGATACCTTGTGTATTTATACTAAAATCGCTCCTTTGTAGTTGCTTTCAAATACGCCAAATACAGGATTGCTTCATTTTCACATTAATACACGCGGCAGGCAGGTGAGGTAAGGACTGTTCTCTCTTATTTGGTTGGTGGGACTGCAAGTTGAAGGAAGGATCCCGCCATGGGTTCTACGTAAAGTTGCAACTGACATAGCCCAAGCTGGAACACACATCCCCAGACCTTCCTAAATGATAGATGAATATCTAATAAGTAGATAAAATGATTGAGGTCAAACGATAAAGCAAAAAAACAACTGTATTAGACATTAATGCTTCTCTTGGTCTGGTTTATTTTTAATGTCATGTCTTTTAAGATACTTTGAGTAATTCTCTAAAGTGAAACCAGCTTTACTCAAAATCTAATGCATGTATGAATGTGAAGAATCATCCTTTTGCATTTAGCCTAACTACAAGCATTGAAAAATGAAAGAGAAAATTGGTAAAAGCTCAGATTTATTTTAAACCACCACTTTTAACACAAGGAAATGGATAAAAGCAAAATACCAGTAGTTTTCCTTTTGGTTTAAAATGACATTTTCAAAGATGCTATTAAATTATCTTTGCATTAATAAACTTAAGTAGTACTTAAACATTTTAAGCTAAGACATATTCAGATCAGGAAGAACAATCAAATTATGCTTGAATGTAATGCATATCCATGGAAAATATTACATGAAAATGCTTAATATACATTACAGTCAGAAGATTCCATCCAAAGTCAGAAAAGTAATATGAGTAACGATAAATCTATTTCGAGGTTTACTTTACTTTTAGAGACAGGACCTGTCCCCTGAGATATATTTTTTATATATTGAAAAAGAATCTCAAATCCAGGAAGTTCGACCATCATATTTGTTGAGGTTATAAATTGATGGTGGAGGGAGGTGAATAGACTTTCATCTTCTTGAGTCATTTAATATTTTCTGCCTTTCGACCAGGCAATTGATATATTCTTAATCAGCCACAATTCATTAATTGGTAGAATTAGCCTACTTAAAGCATGTAATGTATAGGAGAGCCCAAGGCACATCTTAAACATTTTACTTTAAATGAATCTCAGGAAAATTGAGTCTTAGTCACTATCTGACTATGAGAAAAGGTAGATCTTTAGAGTGGAAAGGATTTAATTATTTTAAATGAGTAATTATCTACTGTCTTATACCTTGTAATGAAAAGGACAGAGGAAATAGATAGTTACCTTATTCTTTACTTCCTGTTTACACCCTGGAAATTTTAGAGTAAAGGGCCTATATTGGGGGCATAATTTTGTATAATTTTTCATAAAAGTGAATTTTGTTGTCTTTTGTTTTGTTTTGTTTTTTAGCAAAGAAATACAACTCTAGCCTTAGAAGTAACAATTTATTGAGCTAAAAAATGTTCGGTCCTCTGGTTTAGTAAGTAGAAAGCAGTATGGGATATAGTTTCTGTCTTTATATTTTCTTTGGGGAGACAAAACAAATTTACATGACAGAATATTTCAGTAAAGAATATTTAAGTACTATATTAAATGGCATGGAATTAATTATAGTGCTTTGGGACTCTCATATATTTAATAATGGGGAGGTGGGGTGGCGGGGATGGCCTGTGGCCTTGGGCCACCATGTGGCCTTCCGGATCTTTAAGTGCTGCCCCTTGACTGAATCCAGATTTTACAGAACATTTTGTTCTGTGAAGTTTGGATTCAGTCGAGGGGCTGCACTTGGGGACCCGGAAGGCCACATGTGGCCACACCTGAGGCCACAAGTTCCCTACCCCTCAAAAATATTTAACCAGAGAGCCTTATGTTCAAAGGAAGAAAGAAAATCTAAGTGAAAATTTTCCTTCAATGTTGAAACAAGAAGATATTAAAAGCTAAAAAAGTTGTTTAAAATAGTTATTTAATTATTATTTTGCAGCCATTTTCTTAGTTGAACTTCCTATTGAAAGACTTTGTAAATTCCTAATATACCCGGCCAGGAAAGAGAAGAAGGTGACGGGAACAGCACTTGTGTTATGGATGCTGCCTGACAATACTGCCATTCTTTAACATGGTTTTATTTAGTTATTACAGCCATCTCTCTGTAAATGACATTTAGGATTATTTAAGATTATGTTGTAATCCTTTTAATCCTTAGTGCTTTAAATTTCAAGCTAAACACCAAAGAGCAAACTAGCACTTAGCAGGAATGTTTAAAACATGTGATTTGAACATAAATCTTTTTATTCACTCTTTCCCTGATGAAGACTTAGTGTTGCTCTTAAGTTTAACTAAGAAAACTCGTACCGCAGTTCATTACAAATCACTCAGTTGCTAAATGTTTTCTCAAGCTACATCAAACTTGTGAGGGTCCTTGGCAATTATAAATGTAGAATTGAACAAAAGTTAGCAGCAATGGACATTTACTAATTGAATTTAGAATTTACATGACCTTTTGTAAATACTAAATATATTTCTATGTTCGTGTGTGTGTATGTGGAAATGCTCACTCTATTTCCTAAGGTCAAGCTATTAGATGTGTGTGCATTTACACATGTATGTATTATATATGTATATATACATGTATATTAACATATTATGACATTCATATATGCTTGTAGAAGTTAATTCTTTTAATATATTATTTATTATTAAGAAGTACCAATTAAGCCAAAGATCGTTCTATTATAGAATAAGCAGATCTTCTAGAACTCAGCAAATGATCATCATTTTGATTTACTAAAAGTTGTTGAACACCAAAACTTAATAATTAATGTCACTATTATGTTACCATGTACCAATCAAATAAGATCGAATTCACATCAATAGTTTCATGAGCTTTTGACTATGAAGGAAACTTGGCTTTTAAAACAAACAGAAAATGAACAACTCAAATGTTCAAATAGCATGTACAAACAAAAGAAATCCTTCCATTTTTTTGTGTCACAAATGTGTTCTTCTGAGACTTTCAAGCATATCAGGCACACGCAATTTTTGTTTGTTTTTCTATTCATTTTAAGTTCGATTTCTCTACAGACATTGTAATTATATGGCATATAATTGCTAATCCATCAACTTTTTAAAGACAGATTTCAAATTTTAAATTATTTCTAATTTTGCTCTTCTTTGATTTTTCTTGAACCAAAAATCTCAATAGTCATTTGCTATCTGTAATCTATAATTCATAGACTGAGATTGAACACCAAGACTAATTCAAACTTGGAATTCTAAAGCTATTTCTGATGTAGCACATCAGCTGAAGCTATGATGGTCTTTTTCAGTCAGGGAGGAAGACTTCATTATTGTGTAGGTAATGAAACCCCTGCTCACACACACTCAAACATCCAACAGTGCCTTAATGCCATGTTTTTGAGATATAATCATGTTTATTCTGATCATTTGAGAGTTAGACCAGCTAATGTATCTAATCAAATATTGATGCAAGTCATCTAGATTTAGCTCTCCAGCAAATCCTTCCCAATGCTTTTTTGTTAACAGAACTATAAAAGCTATTTATATTGTTCCTCTCAAAAGGCATACTCTCATAGTTCATATCTATGGATATGTATTAGTAAATTTTACCACAGCTCACGTGTTTAGGTGATGAAAAGAGTTCAGCATGTAAGAAAACCAAGTGATACACCTTCCCCCCCCGGCAAAAGAAGCAGAAAATGAAACTTGAATCTTTCTTTAGCTTTGTTATTCACAATATCCTTATAATCACCTCTTGTTTCTCTAAACTAAAGGGTACGATACAAAAAAAGATAAACCCTATGTAAGAACACTGTGGCCCCATGAGCTGCTCAGTTACATTACAAACAAAACTAGTTGGCAAGATTTTCATCTCCAAAAAGCTACCAAAAGTAGAATACTTTTTAATGTCTTTGGAAGTACCTATGCTCAGAAATATAAAAGTCAAGTAGAAAATTGCAACAGGAGGTGGTTAGTCATGTTCAGAAAAGATTAGGATGATACCATAAATATATGTGGTTGAAATGTATATCTACGCATATTACAGGTGTGTAAAATTATACATAAATATTTTTCTTTAAATATGTTTCTTCAAAATTTGCAGCCCTGTATTTATCATACATAGTTGACCATCATCCTCATCTGTGATCTAATTTAACTCTTCATAAGGTTTATAGAAGGAACTGAAAAAGGCTGGCTTGGCCCATCTCCAAGAGTTTCTATTGTCCAAGAATCATGTCTCTGTCAAATTTCAATGTCTTTCTTTTACAACTTTGGTGACTAGAATGCTAAATCCTCAATACATAATGAGGCTCCACCACTGATCTTACCTGATCTAGTCCAGAGTTATTTATGTTGATCATCTAGGTTGTCATAGAGGCTAGGATTATAATCTCTAGATTTTGTTGTTTATGGCAGCATAATAAAAAGAGTAAGAAATTGGGAAAAAGTATATACCACTGATCTGTGTTCCTCACTTTAAAGGAAAATTTGGTTCTCCTTCTTGATGTTGTAAAGCCACATTCTAATCACTTTAGCTTTAGACCATTGATGTCTGGACAAATTGTGTTTGATTTTCTTTTCTTTCTTTTATCTCTCTCTCCTTTCTTCCTTCTTTCCTTCTTTCCTTCCTCCTTTCCTCACTTCCTCCCCTCTTTCTTTTTAAATTTTACTTTTAATTGACACATAATAATTGTATATATTCTCCCACTTTTTTTTTTTTTTTGAGACAGAGTCTCACTCTCTTGCCTGGGGCGAGTGCCGTGGCGTCAGCCTAGCTCACAGCAACCTCAAACTCCTGGGCTCAAGCAATCCTACTGTCTCAGCCTCCCGAGTAGCTGGGACTACAGGCATGCACCACCATGCCCGGATTTTTAGCTGTCCAATTAATTTCTTTCTATTTTTAGTAGAGACGGGGTCTCGCTCTTGCTCAGGCTGGTCTCGAACTCCTGAGCTCAGAATGATCCTCCCGCCTCGGCCTCCCAGAGTGCTAGGATTACAGGCGTGAACCACCGCACCTGGCCCCACTTTCTTTTTTGATAAAAACAATATCTGTATCTAAATAGATTAAAACTAGAACCAGAAAAATAATTTATTACAGAATATGTTAAAAATGTTTTCGTTTTGCTTTTATAATCTGAATGGGCCCAAATTATTTGGATATACCTGAATTAGCATCTGGAAAATACAGATCAAACTGGAAGCCAACTTTTCTCCCCTCAGTGAGAGTATAGATAGGAAATGTCAGCTACCTAGGCTTCTATAAGACCTAATATATTAATTTCAGCACAGCATTTAAGAATAGAAGAACTGGCTTTCCTTTTAAGGCCAAATGCTCTTAGAAGACATTTAATTAAAAAAAAATCATAATCTGGCTCCCCTGGCTACTAAATGATATAAATTCTAAAATATACCTATAAAATTATTGGTTACTTTGGAAGTACAAAAGTAAATGAAATTTCATATAAAAATAGGAAAAGATTAATCCCCATGATCTAAAATTATCATTGCCACAGAAATCATGCTAAATTACACGATTTTGGTAGCATGATGTATTTTCCAATTTCTTCTCTTTCGCGGATTTCATCTGGTTCTTTCTATTCAATGGTATATGACTGTCATTATTAATCACAACCGTAAGTTATTTTTTCCAAAAATTAAAGTATGCAATATGAAAGGATTCATTTTTTATAGCTGTTCAGCCCTATCCATCCCTATAAGTTACACTGATGAATGTAATTAATGACTGGAAGGCAGGAGTGTCCATGAATAAAAATAGCTTGTTATTAGTGACTCTTAATTTGCGTATATCTGAAAATTCCGTATTAAATCTATTTTTCAAGCATTCTATGTTTGAACCTCAAACACAATCAAACCACAATCAAATACATTGCAAAACTCAATGACTTTTGTGTGTAAAACTAATCAACACACAACAGATATTTTTTGTTCAGACAGCAACCAGTCACCAGGGAAAAACAACAAAACAAACCAAAGATTCAACAAGTCAGTTTTTCATAATGACCTTCAGAAAACTAGTTCTTGCACATGAACACATCAAAAGAAGGTAGTCTTATTTTGATTACCCAAGAGAGCTCTGATTTAGAGGAAACAGGAATAAATTGAATATATGTAACATTCTCACCTGAAAGACATTCTTTCTGCTTGATTTTTCTGTGGTCCATTCAATATGTGCTCCATACAAATCCACACTTTCTGGTTTGTGCCCAGTTTTCTGTAAACAAAAATGAAATGAGAATAAAAAGCATACAACATTGGAGATGCATGTCAGAGAAAATAAGATTTTTTTGAGTTAGTAGCTATACATATTTATGATATAAAGCCTTTTTTTCCCACCAGTGGAAACATAATTTGTAGGAATTTTCATTTGAGACTTTATAATTTTAACTATCTAAAATTAGAAGTCTATTTTTAAAATTATTTCATTAATTGTAGATAATAGGAAAAATTAATATTTAATCTGTTGATATTTTGAAGTGGTGTTTTTAGTAATTCTAAAAAAATAAAAATTTTTAAATCTGCTACTCAATTATATGGAATTTTGCTATTGAATCACTAATGCAATATAAAAGCATTTTAAGCCATAAACTTATTACACTTAAAAGTAAAAGAAAAAATTGATAAATAATAATGTAATGCAAAAAAATCATTACAGAGTTTAAGTTTTGTGGCTTTAGAAAAGTTATTTGAAATCTGGCTACATATATCATCTAGGAAATTGAACAGGTGGATTAATTAATCTCAAAGTCCCCTGGTAGGTTTGCGTTTCATATGTTAACAAATTCAATAAATATTTATTGTGTCAACTATGCCTTTTATATATTCACATTTTAGACTTTAAGACTATACACATAAGTATATGTATAATTTTATTTAATCAATTTAATTTAGACCAAATAGATTATAACGTATGCTTCCTTTTACACAATTACTAGATGTTAATTAAAAGTTGTTTTTATTTTGATAATTTATAATAATCAATTAATAGGAATATCACTTACATTTGCTGCTTCATATTTTCAATTGATTCAAGTGAATCACACCTACATAACTTTAAATTTTCATAACTCCATTATTAAACAAAAAGTTTACCAGTTTGGAAAATTACTATTTTTTCAAGAAGTTTCTCTAGATAAATTATCTAGGTTTCTTTCTCTATAAATAAATTCAATACTTTTCTCAAGTCATTATCCATAGAATACTTTAAAATTTTAATACACAGGGCTTATGATATTTTTAGACAATGCTTTTAACATGAACTTTAGGATAAAACATGAAATAATGGTAAAAATATTAAAAGAAATTATGTGTCCACATTTGTTGCCTCATAACTATTTTGTCTAATTCTACTAGCTTAATAGAAACAGACTATTTGTCAAAAGCCAGAAATCTGGATTTTTTAATGATAAATTGTGCTTTTTTTTTTTGGCAACTGAATGATTTTTGTTCAAAACATTGTATAAGCCAAGCATAACTTTCCTGCAGGATAAATTCAGCTGGCAAGATAGACGTTACAAACATACCTACCTTTCTCTTATTATTTAGTAATAACTTCACAAGAAACCCATCAAGATGAGCCATGCCCTTTAAATGCCCCATATTTTGATCCATGAGAAGTTTTTATTGGTTTACCCACACTCTGCCAATCCAGGTGATTACTATTGTGGAAAATCTCAAAGCATGATAACGACGTTCATTGTCAAGTGATTTATATGTAGAAAAATTAAAAACAACATGCATCTTATAGAGTTACTTAAATGAGGTGACAGAATCAACAAAATAATCTTTAAGAGTGTGTAACAAAAGGGATTATCTTTTCCATATAATGCAGTCATTATATTTTCATATATATATATAATATAACAAGCATTTTTTATGGGTCAAACACTTCCCCAAGTGCTTTACAACTATTAATTCATTTAATTCTTAACAACTTTATGAAGTAGGTATTCTTATTATTACCGTGTTACAGGTAAGAAAATATACCAGAATGATTAGGTAAATTTTCCCAAGACAACAGAGATAGAACATGAGGGGTCAGAATTTAAATGCAAGCCGTGTCAGTCCAGAGTCTGTTCTTAACCGATGCGCAGGCCCTGAAAATTGTGTATACACTGCGATCATACTCATGCTAAAACACGTACGAATTTGCACTAGACTCTAGGACAGACATATTGATCTTGCTTTTGTCCTTCTCTGTTAAACTTGATCTTGCCTTAGGTCCTTTACCCCACCTGTTTGCCTGGAATATTTCCCAATCTTCACATGGCCAGCTCCTTATCCATCAGGTCCCAGTTAAATGTCACCTTGTCAGAGGTCTTGTCTGACTGTCTTATACAAAAGAGCTGTGCTCCAGCAAGCACTCCTGGTTACTCTCTATCCCACTGCTTGTTTTAATTTCACCGCAGCCCTCCTCCTGCCTGAAATTAACATATATATTTTTATATGCTGACTGTCTGTGTTTCCCCCACTAGAATTAAGCTCCCTGAGCTAGGGCCTCATTTCCCTTTTCCTCCACTGTTTTTCCCAATGTATGGAACAGTGCCTGGCACATACTTGTTGTTCAGTGAGTATTTGCTGAATTCATGAATGAAGGAAAAATACCAAAATACAACTAGCTTTTGTGATTTGGAAGGAAGTCTTGGGTGCCTTAAAATTCCCAATTTTATAGCAATTAAGATTTGTATTTTTTAAAAATGGGTATGCAGTCTTTGGTTTGTGATTCGGAAGTGATAAACGGTTTCATGGACTCATATTTGGACTGAACGTGGGATTTCACGGAATCATTCGATAAGCAATTATTGCACACCTAGTATGCCTCAATGTGAGCCCCTTCGCTGGGCACTGGGACTCCAGGGATAAGGAAGATACTGGCTTTTCCTTTACGAATCCCACGTTAGCCTCAGACTCTGCATAATTACCTACGGATTCCATATGACATAGAGCTAGAGGAAACCTACAGGTAAAAAGCATTCTAGGTTTTCACAGCCTTCTCATCATCTAGTGGTGTCAATCTTGAACTGTTCTCATCAGCATCACAAACTCAATCCTGTGACAGCTGGCTCAGGTTTATTGCACTGGGAACTCTGTCCCTCTCAGTCATCTCGTGGTGTCATCCCTGTGAGCACCCTGTCCACGACTTTGCCCGTCTCTTGCATTCCTCATGATCTCACTCCTTTACCTCCTCTCCACTTCCGCAGTCTAAATTCTGCTTCTCATCCAACAATCCCACTTTCAGAGTTTTCCTCACTGTTGTGATGTTTCCACTCTGTTGTTACGTTTGATCCTGATGTTATTGACATCACTGACTTTTGTGCGTCTCCTGGTCTCTCAAACCCTTCTTGGTTTCACTTCCTTCCATGTCCAGGCTGATGTCCTTCAACAACTCCTTCCACCCGCCCTCTCCAATGATACCTGTCTCATCTGCTTGTCCCTCTTTGATCTTCCTCATCTCACCTACTACTGGAGAAATGACTTTAACAGTAGCAGCATTAAAAACAAAGGCCCTTTTTCAGCTGGGCCTTTGACTCTGCTTAGCAAACCTTTTATGTGTTCCTAGTCATTTTCTCTTCTTCCTCAAGAAACCTCTTTCCCAAAGCTTTGACCCTTACAAGTCTGCCCCATCAAGCGGTTTGCTCCTGTTTCACAGAGATCATGAAGTGCTTGTGCTAGAAAATTCACAGTTCTTCCCACTTTCATACTTAGTCTGTGTAATTAAAATGAACAAACAAATACAAGCTTTAATCATAGCTTCTTGTCTTGGTCTATGAAAGCTTTATAACAATATCTCATTTATTCCTTAAAACAATCTGGTAAAAATATTAGCACTGCCTTAACTTCCACATGAACAAACTCAAGCAGGGAGTGGCCGAGTGTCTTACCTAGGGTCACATGCCCAGGAGGTGCTTCAGCCGAGATGTGAACTCACTTTTATCTGACTCCAAGTTCCAAGTTCTTGATCACAACAGAATGTACGGCCTCCCCCACGTACCCATCTTTTCCTCCTACTAGTTCATTCACGTAAAAAGCAATGCCCTTTTTAGGTCCAAGAATAAACATTTACATTTTCTATTTTTTCCTTGTAAGTGTGAACATTTCTCACTTTCTCTTCTGGTCTCCAGAATTCTGGGCCTGGACCTGTGACTCTTGTCTAATGAACTGCCATACCTGGGTGTGACAGTGGCCTTTGTGAGTGTCAACATTACCTGGCCTGGCAGTGCCGCACAGTCTGTAAACGACTCACAAGGGGTGTCCTGCTTTGCCTCAGAGGAAGCCCAAGGCTTATTCCTCTCTAGCTCCTAATTTCATCCAGTCTTGTCCCTCATTTCCTGCTTTGTGTCTTTCTCCTACTTTCTCCCACTCTCACATGGATTCTATCCTTCAGCCTATAACCATGCTCTGGTCACTCTTATCTAAAAAAAAAAAAAAAAAATAGAGGCAAAGCAAGCGTCAACTCCACAATCTCACTTTTTCTCAGTCTTACCTATTTCCTTCCATTATTGCCAGATTCTTCTGTGTTCTGCATTCACATTCATTTGCTCATGTTCCATTCCCTTCTTAACCACTGCAGTCTGACTTTTACTCCCCTCTTTGACTTATCTAAAATGTATTGACCGTTTAGGTTAACAACAACAATCCGATGCCCTGTTTCCCAACAGCATCTTGAACTCTGTACTGTTAGCTTCTCTTGGCGTTTTTCCTTAAAGTCCTCTTGTTCCTCAGCTATGGAAATATTTTCTTTCCAAATTCTTCTTTCACTTTTTATACTCTTCCTCCTCTGTTGCTATCACTGACTTCTCTTCCTCTTCCCACTTCCTAATTGTTGGAAACCCCTGACTTACTCTTCTAGTCCCTCATTATTTCTCCCAGCTCACGGCTTCCTGTGGGCCTCAGTCTTGTTCCCGGTCTTGCACCATCACCTGTCATGTGTTGACTCCTTAGTGGGTTCCTCTGGCCCCCAGCTCTGCCTTATCTGCCAGAACTGTATTTTCTACACCATCACTAGAGAATAGCACGGACACCTCAGTGGAATCATTATATTCAGAGACCTGTCTCCTTTTCTCTATGGCTTGTCTTGGTTGATAATCACTTTACTCATTTCACCTGAACATCTCTTAACCCCCACTTTCCCTTACCCTTCATACCCAAAAGGCACAAAAGCTCTAATTCCAGAATTAGCTCCATCTTCTCCATCTCACTCTCATAAGCTCGTTTGAGTTCTTATTTTCTTTCACCTAAATTCTTCTAGCTCTCGCCTCTGTGACCAGTCAAAATCTTTTACAATCATTCTCCACATTTTTGACTTATTTTTTGAAAAACCCAAACCTCACATTATTTCTTCTGGAAAATTTATTATTTACAGGATAATGTCCAGTTCCCTCAGTAAGGTATACAGGCTCCTTTGCATCACCTCCTAACTATCCTTCTCGGTTCCATTCGTTCTCCAGTTCTCCACACCACCTGTGCTACGTATCCGAATTCCAACATGTTTTCACAACTCTGTACATTTGGGATAAGCGTATGCATGCATCCTTTGCACCTGGAATCCATTTATCTACCTCTTCAATCCACCGTGCTTGCCCGCCATCTGCCTTAATCCTGTTCATTTTCATGCTGCAACTCCAAAAAGATCTCTACAAGGTTCCCTTTACCTCTGCAGGTACAGTCACTCCTTTGCACCACTTCTCCTACTTCAAAACATACTTCGTTAGAACGATTTTTGTTATTTACACATTGTGACAACTTTCTGGTGTGTCTCTTTCTCCCAGCTATGCAATCAGAGAACTGAGTTTATCTTAGGTTTCTTTATTTTTCCAGAATGTAGTCAAGTGGGCCAAAATAAGTGTTCAAGAGATATTTGTGAACTATTAAAACAATCAATGAACTCCATGGGGAATTACAACGGAAAATAGCTATATTCAGTCCAATACATTAACAAACAAAAATAACTAATACATCTCGGAATGAAATTTACAAAGTGAGAAATACATAGGAACTTAAAGCATAATGTTTCCAATTACACTGATTTTAAGTAAGAACTGATCTTATGGCACAATCAAAGCAAATAATAGAGATTTTGTATGTATTCTGAAGTATGACAGAAAAAGGTAAAGTTATTTGAGTAAAATTAAAGCAAATAAATACATTAGCCTCAAGAAGAGAAAGCTAAGTAGAGAGAGGGCTTTGTAAAAATGGTCCTGATCAGTAGTTCATTTTCACAAAGCTAAAGCAGAAAGACCTAGGCCCAAAGAACAACTTTAGTAACTAGGGATTATTAGAAGGGAAAATTTTGAGCATTTAAGTGTTAAACATTGAAATAAGTAGTTCAGAAAAGTTGTTGAATTCATTTGGAAGACAATCAAGATTTTATTCAAGCAGCCTGAAATTAAAGAATCCTTTAATAGAAAACATATTTCTGATTCTACAGCTATAAAACACAAGAAAAAGTCTGCTAATGAACTGGATGATGCCAATGGATCATATTGTACATCATTATAAAAATAAATTTTTAAAAAACTGATTAAATATGAGTTTAAAAATCTAAGAATGTACATATCTCTCTTCTGGGGTAAACTTAAAATAGAAATGACTAGTTTTTAAAATATTTAAATAGAATTATTTAACAGTTACCACTTTTGGACAATAAACCATAAAAGCCTCTTTGTTGGAGCAATGTGAAGTCATTAAAAATTGATCCTAGGTCTCGTCCGCTTCTGATTTTTGTTATTTTCTTAGTCCATCTTCACTATTTCTCAATAATAACTGATAGAGTATTTTCGCTGTAATATTTTTTTCTCTGACTTAGATTAAGTTCCCCATTTTTCTTTATGGGATATTTGGGGTCCATAGTCTTTTAGTGTATATTAAGAAAATATCAAAGGTCAGATGCTCCTTTGCTTGATGATAGTTTCCATGATGAAGGCTGGGCATGTATGTAGGCTACAAATCATTTGGCCATTCCTCCTCATACTCTTATTAGTAGATGCAGTCAAAAAAAAAAAAAGAGAGATGAAGCTCAGATTTTATGAATCAGGTTATTAGCTGCCATTTTTTATTTGGGATTAATTGCTATTCCAGAATATAGACTCAGATTGTCCTTATCATTCTGAAATGTGAAACAGAAAATCTGTTTAGAGGAATTAAGTTTTATCACATAACTGGTTTTGATTCTGGAAAATTGTTCATGGAGGAGGATAAAACTCACTTATAAATTCTCATTTGGGCAAAATGATTTAGGAAAGAGTGCTGAATGGATACCTGATCTTATTAATGTCTAAAGTATGGCCCCTGTCAACATAGAAGAGGATACTTTGATTATAAGATGTGGGTTTTATGTATATGAATATAAATGATGTTAATAATAACTGAAATTGTTTCTGTAGTGAAATTTCTCAGTATATTACATGCCCAAATCAAACCAGATTTTCAGAAAAATAAACCTTTGTTAGTGATTTTGGTCACCAGAGTGATGTTGTGTGCCTTTTATTTGTTTGTTTTTGAAGAGACAGTATTCTCTCTTTTTTAAGAAATGAACCCATATTTCATTTATTTCTGAGTTAAAATCTTGCTACAATAAATATAATAGCTTCTACTTAGTCTACTTTTCTTGTAAGCTGATATTGTTTTACACTTACATTACATAAAATGCTAATTTACTCCTGCAAGGTGAATAGCTTGGGCACATTTTTGATGTCTCAGGTGCCTCCTCAGAGACTCTCCTTAGACTGTCGTCCACTCAATCCACCTCAGCTGCCCCTGCATACAACCAGCCCTGCTTGAGCCATGCAGTCCCACCTCTTGAGGATGATCAGTCAACTACTTGGAGTGCCAGGCCCTCTCTCCAGGCTGCCAGATTATATAGTTGTCCTTTTGGCTCCTTCCACCACTTCTGGATCTAGTTGAAATGTGACTTTGCAGGGTGTGGGATCTGGCTTTCTAAATGGACACCCAAGGGTGGGGCCAGGTCCATAAGATGGCTGCAAGTAAAGACTCTGGGTGGTGAACTTTAACCAAAGGGAAGCAGGAAATGGGAAGAAATATGGAAGATGAATTCTGTCTTCCTCCTCTGCTCCCTCTCTTCCACAGATTGCTTCAAGCTTTCACCACACATTCTATTTGCAACTCCTTTTTGAGCTGAGCAGCATACCTGTCTCTCTTAGGCTCACTATAGAGTGGAAGCCTAGAGTGGTAGTCATCATGGAAACACATCTCAGGGACTACTTCCTGTCATTTCCAGCCTCACTTCCTTTTTCCTTTATTCTCTGTGTCCTGGATTAGTATCTCTCAAATAAAGCATGATGCATAATTCAGGCTTTGTTTTCCAGAAAACCGGGGTTGAGACAACTGATGTTGCTCTCGCTGTGGCAGAGTGGGTGGTTCTACACCAAAATGTGTGCTGTGCTCTCTCTTCAGGTGTCTAGAATTGTCACAGGAAGCAGCACACCAGCTGGAGACTGCATTTCTTCCCTATCCCACTTTGCATCAAAATGTGGCCAATAACTCATTCCCACCACCGGAGTCTGAGCAAAAAACGATACAAGACACGTCTGGGTTTGAGGCTTTTAAAGAGCATGCAGCTCTTCCCCATGTTCTCTTTTCCCTTCTCTCATCTGCCACTACTCTTAGCCACCATATTCTATTGCTTCATGTAGTAATACTACTAATAATAAATATAATTAAGATTTATTGTGTTTTCCACGTGCCAGGCACGTTATATCAATTTTCTCACATACAGCTCTATGAGGTAGGTATTCTTACTAACCTCATATTGAGGTTGAGACAACCAAGGATTATAGCAGCAAATAAAATGTGAACCTGGGATTCCTAGCCTAGGTGGTCTGACTTGAAAGACTCTATTTCTACCTAATATGATATACTGCTTCCCAGAACATTTCAATTTAGTAGTGAAGTTTTAAGGAAGACTAAATACGTATAGTCCATAAATTAAGAAATACACTGTGGGGTAAAAGTTTATTTTATCTTAGAGAAATAAGCTCTAAAACAGATGCATTACATAGACCAAAATGATAAACCACAAAGAGTCAAGCTTTATAATTAAAATAGTTTTCTGAGAGTGCCTAAGGTGAGGTTTATTGAGGGACAGTAAACTATCATCCATTTATAAAGCATCCTATCAATTTCATGGATTTTTGTGGTTATTAAAAATTATATAAGATACAGAATTTATTATGGTTAATGGTCAAATCTTGAGAAAATTATAACCAGAGAACCTGGCTTCATTTATAGTAATATTGATCACTTGATTTCATTTTTTTCTTTACAAAGTTTACATTAATAAAACACTAGAATTTGATTTTCTTTTGTTTCTTTACCTCCATCTCTATCCATTATCCTATAGATTTTGGACTGTAACTTTTTTCCTGATTATTGAATGTATGATGAAGCCATACGATGGTGCAATAATGTATGGGTACACTAATAAACTGCACCAGTGATAACCATGCTCCCTTTACAGGAGTACTACCATTGTAAGAATGAAAATATTAAACAGATTTTTAAATGGCTTCATTAAGCTAAGGTTGGTAGATCTATTGTTTGTCTCTCCATTTTTCATGGTCTTCTTGAGCAGGGGTCTGCATAAAGACTCAATACTCACTCTACAAAGATAAAATCATTGTACATTCATTTTGCACAGAATACTCAATAATTCATGAATAGCTTTTTGATTGAAAGTATTTTCATGTTTTTGCTAAATTACATCATTTTACTTTCATAAATAAGTTCATTTTGTTGTTAAAGTCATACTACAGTGAATGAGCATTAGATGCATTGCATTATTTAATTAATGTTTGTGTTCTTTATTCACACTGTAAGTAAACAATATTTTAAAAAGTAAACAAATTATTTTAATGAGGCCTTTTATACTTCTACTTTTTTGCTTTCAAGGTTATGGCTGAATGAGTGGCTTGAAAAAGTTAATAGTTTATTCAATGCCTTGGAAAACTTTTCCGTCATTAGATGTAAAATTTTTAAAAACTCACAAAAGTAGAGAGTAAAATGGTTACCAGAGTCTGAGGGTTGAGGGGAAGTGTGTGAAGAAACATCAGTCAAAGTGCACAAAATTGCAGTTAGACAAGAGGAATAAGTACTGGAGATTTATTGTACAGTATGGTAACTATAGTTAATAATAATAATATACTGTATACTTGAAACTTGCTAAGAGAACATTTTAAATGTTCTCATCACGAAAAAATAAGTATATGAGGTGATGGATATGTTAATTAGCTTGATTTAATCATTCCACAATATATACATGTATGAAAACATCACATTATACTCCATAAATATACAGTTTTAAAAAAGGAAACTCTGTCAGTTGTTGCCTCTGGTTAAAAGTACATATTAGTACAAAGTAAAATGAAAAACATACAAGTAGCAAAAATAAGTCCTATATACAATCAACACATAATATACTGAATATACTGATTTTAGAACCACACAATTTTAGAGGAAAATCTTCCCTGAAATGTTTATAATGCTTTTGAATTCATGTCAAAAGTGACACTAAGTTTTCTGAGCAATATATATCGAACATAGTAGAAACAGTGGATCTCATCCACCTAATTGATGAGAGCGAGTTCCACTTGGTCTGATCGTTGGTGTATGCGGATACAAGAGGAATTTCTCAAGCCAGAAAGACTTTGCAAGATGCATTTATTTTAGCGGGCGTAACACTGAGCAGCTATTCTGGAGTCACAGAAAAATCCTTTCAGGTTTGCTACTCGTGCTTACTGATGTGGTGACACACCTGTGTTCTTGGGACAGCACATTTTCAGTTCTGCTTAGATGAATTGCCCTGTTTGTTCTCTTTGCACTAGAACTTCTTTAGGAATGATCAACCATACTGTTAAAGGTCAAAGACATATGAGAATACCAAAATATTTCGTCAGTGAAAAAATGTGATTTACCAAATGCATTGACCCAAAATAATGACAAACTTAGCCATTTGGCTATTTTTTTTATCAGAGAGCTCAGGCTTATTGCTCTCATCTATTTGCATAAATTTTTAGAACATGCCTCTCAGATAATTTAACAAGTCCTACATGTGTTTCTTATTAAAAAGAAGATACATACATATATATATATAGGGAATAAATATATATTCCCAAAACATGTCTCTCAAAACTCCGATTCTCTCCTAACATGAGGATATCTGGTACTGGTTACAAAAAGCTCCACATTGCCTATAGAATTAAATCGTCTCTTCTCCCAATCCTGTTCAAGGTTCTTCAGAAATTGGTTCCACACTGACTTTCTAGCTAAATTAGACCGCTTACTGTTCTACAATGCTGTTCCTCAACTTATTTTGAAGCTATTCCTCACTGGCATTGCTCCCCAGGCATTAGTAGAAGAAACACAACTAGTCTGGACTGGGGCATATTCCCTCTAGTCCTCAGAGAATCTTCACTAAAATGTTTTCAAGAACAGTAACTAGCACACAGCGCAGGGAGGGGAAGGCAAGAGATTGGTACATATCTGTAAAATGAGCCTAATAAATTAAAGACATAATTTTCTATATTTTACCATTGCTTATTTCTACTTCAAATGTTTTCCCCCATCTCTGCATCAAAATCCTACTCATCCTAAAATGTCATTTTCTATTTAGAATCCTTTCCAAAAGGAAGCCATCACTCCCATCCCTGAGTTACCATAAAACTAACCCATGCCTCTGCCCATATCATTTTAGAACAACCTCCAATGTTCATTTTTTCACTATAATTACTCAATTTATGGGCATACTTTCTATTTGTTTCTAGACTCTCAAGGGACGGGCTTAAGTCTGATTCATTTTCGTATTTTTCAGTACATCTGGCATAGTGACTTAAATACAGAAGATGCTCAATAATATTTGATATAATAGTATCAAATAATAATATTTGAACAAATGGAGAGATACATAGACTAAATATTACTTGTAACAACAGTTTCCCTGGAAAATGACTACCTATAGCTGAATCTATGGTTTCACAGAATGTTGTCTAATGTTCTGTATCACTTTAGTCATGGTTTATTATAACAAACCTATATATGATTCTGTCTCCTCTACCATACTATAAGCATTTTGAGAGCAGGTATTATATGTTATTTATCTGGATATCTCTGTTACATTATGTTATGCCTGGTAGAAGTTGTTAATTATTGATAGGATAAATAAATGAATGGATGCTGTAAATTATAGAGCTTCTTCTCCATGAGACATTTAGTCAATGGGTTTTATTTAACCACAAACACAAATTGGTCCTATTCTATGCATATAGCCCCCTACACATCAAGCAAGAGCTCCAAAATCACAAAGTACAGCAGGTACCAAGGAGGCAAGTTGCATTAGAAATGCTGGAGTCAATTGAAATACTTCACTGATACTAAAATAGGTAAGTATATCTGAAAAATACAAGGGGTATAATTCAAAGGCTGAGACTATAAATCAAATCGACAACCCCTGTTTCTCTAATATTTCTCTACCACCAGATGAAACAAATAATAATGTAGATGTTTTGAGACAAAAGTTTTTACTCCTGCTCTAAATGAGATGAAGCTATGATCTGAGAAGAATCAGTTTTCCTCTCTTGCTTTGGTCCCACAATAGGCCTGGCCCTTTTAAGGCACATAACATTGGGTTGTACTGCTGTTCAGTATATGTTTGTTAAAAGAATAGCCTTGATAGATTATTCTAGGAAGAAGGTGTCTGGAGAATACTAATACACCTTATGAAAGATTTGCCCCAGGTAGCAAATCTCAATCCACGGCACACTTCTCAATCTTTTTCATTTATCCTATCTTCTAATTAAACCAAATATTCATTTCTATTTTCAGTGCAAAGACTCTGCCCATTCCCAGTTTTATGCCATTGTTCATGTTTTTCATTCACCTCTATTCCCTGCCCACAAATCTCCACACGTTGAAATTATAACCATCATTCAAGGCCCAATTCAAATCTTTCACAGATGTGAGTGCTTCCTCAAAAAAAACCCAAAAACAAAAAACTCTACTATGTTTCTTATTTCATCTCACCCTATTTTTTGGCAGAGATTTTATAAGACAAAGATTATATCTTGATTATATCTCTGTGCCTTATATGTAGCCCTAACGAGCAAGCTGTTCATTGTAGGATTTCAATACATATTCTTATGAAGTCTTTTCCCACCAAGCCTTATATAAATAGCATAAACTTGATTAACCAAATGCATACTTAAATTAAAGTGAGGTAGATTGTAATGAGAAGCTATGTTTTTGGATCAACTCTCCCACTGAAAACAATAAAAAAATGCTGGATAAAATATTTCCTTTTAAAGTTACGTTAAAACAATTGTAAGTCTATAAAGACAATGGGAACTACCAGGGAAATATTTTTGGGGGATGGAAATCTGAACCCAGTGAGGGAAACTAAATATCAAAGAAACATGAGTGCATTTTTCCTGCAGTCAGTTTGTTTATCTTACATATTTGATCTTTGATCAATCAACAGAATAAGGAGTCCTGCCTGAGGTCTTATAAAAGAATAAGGTACAGCCAATATTAAATTTGTTCCCTTTCTCCAATCCCAAGAGAATACAAAGAAGACTGTCTAGGTAGATGAGCAATGTAAAAGAAGGAAAAAAAAAAAGAAAGAAAGAGTGAAAAACAAGATTTTCCTTGAGAAGTTGTAGCACAGCTGTAGCCTTCCTATGATGTAGACATAACCTGCAAATTTTATACTATTAACTTAGCTTGAAGTAATCAGTCACAAGGAATGTCCCAGACATCTTGAGAAGAATGTAAAATACTCTGGAGAAGAATACATTTATCCTAGACCTCAGAGAGCCTCCTATGATAATATTTCCATAACAATGATTATCACATAGTCAAAGATAGCCAGACACACAAGGAAACAAAGCAACATTAGTAAGAACCAGCAGAAACAAATTGACACAGTCTTCAGATGTTAGAATCACAAAATGTAAATTACAGAATTGCTATGCCTCCTAGTTTTAACAAAATAAAAGAAAGTCTTAAAAATATTTGCAGGAAATAATTAACTATAACAATGACATAGTAAATTCAAAAAAAGAAACACATGTCTAAAAATAAAAATTACAGTAATTAAAATTAAATGCTTAGTGTGTATTATAAAAGGAAACTGATTTGAAGAACTGGAAGATAAATAAAGAGAAATTATTTGCAATGCAGCTCAAAAAGACAAAAAGACAAGACAAAGAGGAGTGTAAAATATTTGAAGGATATAGTGAAAAAATTTGATGTAAGTTTAATTGGAGGCTTAGAAGGAAATATGAGAATGTAAAAGGGGATATATTTGAAAAGATAGTGGTTAGAAATTTTCTCAAACATATTAATGACAGTAATAAACAATTTCAAGAAGCACAACAATCTAGGCAAGAAAAATAAAAAGAAATTGACATCTCTATGCGTCATGGTAAAACTGTAGAAAAGTAAATGTAATGAGAAAAATATTATGAGCAACAGAACAGCAGTTATGTTAACAGATGACTTCTTGATTGCAATAATGAATGACAGAAAACAGAAGAATGATTATCTTTGATGTGCTGAAAGAAAATGACTGCCAACTCAAAATTCTATATCCAGAAAGAATATGTATTTCCAGAATAAGGGAGAAATGGAGACTCTTTTCAAATAAGCAGACACTGAGATAGATTGTCAACAGAAGACCCTTAATACAAGAATTTCTTAGAATGCACTTCAAGCAGAAGGAAAAGTGATTCTAGAAAGCAAGACTAAGATTCAGGAAGAAAATGGCAAAGAATACTGCAAATATTGAGCAAGTATAAACCAACATTGACTCTATGAAAGAGAATAATGTCTAGTGGTGTTAAAAAAATTAAAATACCAGACAGCAATAACACATACATTGGGAAGGGAATAAACGGATTAAAAATATTCTTAAGTAATATCTGGGAAGAGAATAGAGGATTTGGATAGCTTCAGTCTTTGATATGTGCCAACGTTGTACTCCTGGGCTAACTACTAACTGAAGAGAAACAAAGTGTGTCCCTCCCAAACTAGTAGAGAAAAACATGGAATGATAAAGTAGTAAAGGACGGAAAACACAAGACATACTTAGCAAAAGAAGAAAGAAACATACATTGTGATTCCATTTACATAAATTCAAAAACAGACTATATTTTTAAGGGATATAGACATAGGTGGGAAAATCATGAAAAACAATAAAGTAACAGCTAAAATGCAGGTTAGTGTCTAACTCCAGAGGAAGGGAAGAGGCTGTGATGGCAACGGGACAAATGATAGGGATGGGGCTTCTAGAGGGCTGGCAGGGTCTGTATCGTGTTCTGGGTGGTGCTTGTGCAGGTAATTGATTAATAGGGACTAACATTTACATAGGTGTTTTATACATTTTATTAAAAATGATTTCTGCATTATTTTACAATATCTATTTTAAAATTTAAAAATGAGTTACAGATCAGAATGTATATTAAATGGATATAAAATATATATATATATATAGCTATAAAAGAAAACCTGTGAGAATATGACACTATCTTTTTCTTCATAATCTAGGAAATCTGGATCTAGGGACACCAGCAGTTTTCAAATGTTCTTCTTCCCTGGAGGCCTAGCCAGTCTGGATCACACTTGCCCCAGTTTGAGGTGAAATGAACAAAATAGAGGCCATGTATGTAGATGTATAAGGGGGACAGTTTCATCTCTTGATAAAGAGCATCTTTATTCTGAGATTTTTATCCTTCCTAGATTTTGGATTGGGTATTTTATAATGTCCTGTCTAATATAAAAGGGTAATGATAATAAGGTAGTCAGTTACTATTTAATGTCTTTCAGAATAGGTCAGTTTGCCTTCTCTTTTAATAGGTCACTGAGGAGCTAGAGCCTATGAATCTCTAAACTACATACACCAGTGAGGTGATTCTGTGCTTATTTTCAGGGGAAAGCTGCTTTTCATAAAAATGTGACTTGGATATTGCTGTGGACTGAATGTTTGTCTTCCTCTAAAATTTATATGTTGAAATTCTAAACCCCAACGTGATGATATTAGAAGGTGAGTCCTTTGGGAGGTAATTAGGTCATAAAAGTGGAGCCCTCATGAATGGAATTAGTGCCGTTATATGAAGAGACACAAAAGTTTGCTCTCTCACTGTCTGCTCTCTGCCCTGTGAGGACACAATGAGAAGATGGCCAAATGCAAACCAGGAAGCAGGCCCTCTCCAGACACCAGATTTGCTAGGTGTGTGGATCTTGGACTTCCCAGCCCCCAAAACTATGAGAAATAAATGTCTGTTGTTTTAGCCACCCAGTCACTGGTATTCTTTTGTAGAAGCTGTAAGTGAATCAGACAGATATGAACTGAAAGAACTTCATTCTGAAAGAAAGGGAGCCAAACATGGAATGTGGGATCATTTTGTGACATGCTATATTAAATGTGAAAACAGTTAGGGTGAGAGCCAAGGGAAGAAGACAAGGGCTCTAGGAAACTTCATATAGACACGCAGGAGGTTATATCTAGAGCCCCAGATGGGTGGATGGCTTCATTGTCCGTGTTAGTCAGTGCTCACACACAACACTTTATGCTGCTTATTGATACATATTTCTGTTTTGGGAGGCTGTGCATGATGGAGTTCCTTTAATTAATATATTCTCTCTTCTAGAAATGTCTGAATCAGTTCAAGTGAAAAACTAATACAGACCAATAATATTTCATAATTATACTATATTCTATATCATGTACTGTAGAATATATATATTTTAATATAGTATAATAATTATCTTACAACCATTATGTATTTTTTGTTTTTATTACTTAATTTCATTCCTTATTTTTTCTGTTGTCAGATGTCACCATTCTCACTTTATAGGTGAGGATTCTGAGGCTCAAAGAAATGAGCAACTTTGTCAGCTATTATGTGGCAAAAATAGAATTACATCCCCTGTGGTCCAACTGCAAAACTCTGCTCTAGCTACTTTGCTGCTTTGTCTCACCACAGCATTAACATTCAAAGATCATTTGTTTAAAGATTAAAGTACCATTTACTCCTTTAAATCACATTCTGCACTCACTCAGGCAACTTCTATTGACCCCTTGGAGGAAAGGACAGACTTTCCCGGAAGCACAATGAACAACACCAGGACATGTCTAAAGGGGTGCAAGAGAAATTCAGAAACTTGAACATAAATCTTCTTCAAAATAAAACCACAGCATCTTTAATCAAGCCCTGGCAATCATCGTATCGTTTCGCTGAGACTGGAACTGGTAATGTGGGCTATCCCACTAGGCCTTTAATACTTGGTTAGAAATGAATCCAAGAAGTTGACTAGCAAGACAATTCATGCAGTACAAACAGGAATCTGTAATTCTCTTCCCCATTACCACAAAACACAGTTAGTTCCTGCCCTGAATTCACTTTGAAGACAATGAGTGCCTTGCAGAAACCAGAAGAGCATTGAAAATAGAGCCAGAAGTAATAAATAAGGACCATGGAAAAAAAAAATGTTAACCAATTTCTTCTACAAGGCAAGTCTATTGTCAATTTACAACAAATCTGAAGGTTGAACCACAGGCATACAATTAGTAAGCTAACTTGCAGGGTTTGCCTACAATCTAAAAGGGAGTTTTCTTTCACCTGTACAAAATTAAACAGCTGATAATTATATCTCCTGGCAGGAAGAGATTAAAATAATAAAATAAAAATAAACCAAATGCTTTACTATGGAATCTAATCTCTCCCATTATCCCACACATTCGCATAAACTCTCCTCCCAACGGAATTCTTCTCACTCAGCAGGAGGAAGATCATCTTCTCAGCAGCGAAACTCAGCAAGGCCAGCGACTCTCCTCTTTCCTGACTCCCCCTCTTAGAACTCATTCAAAGGGAAGACAAAAGACCTGCCAGTGGATGGGAGTTGTTTTGTGCCTGGCCCTTAGGGGTACTTTATTTTTCTTAAAAAGATTATCTCAACCTTCCTGTAGCCAAAAATAAAAAAACAAAACAAAATGCTAAAACAAATTTCTCAGGCAGTTTAAATTAAAAATACGAAGGACTGAGATATATTTTTAATTTATTCATAATTAGTTTACAGATTGGACCGCACGAAGACTCCAAAATCAGCAAGCCACTTGGGGATAAAGGCTATTGCAATTATCAGAAGCAAGCCAAATGCTACCTTTTGTTCTTGCTGAAATCTTCTTTAAAAAATCATCTTCTAGCAAATGATTTTCTATTTCCTATTTAAAGAGGATTACATAGCAAACACGACTTGTGGCTGGAGAGCAAAGAACTTTCCATCGTTTTATTACCTGCCAAATATAAATTAGTTCATTGTGGTTAACTCCTGCCAGGCGACCCTTTTCCTTGTTGTCCATCAGGCAGATGGGCTATGGCAGGTTGGTTCCTGCCTGAAGTCCTTCCTAATCAGGAGGCTGTCAGATATGTTGCCTGCCCACTGTCTTCTACATCTTGTGGCAGCTCTTGTGTTTGGGCAGCAAGGTTTTGAGCTTGAATTGCCCGGAGTAAATAGCTCAGAATTGCTCCTACTTGCTAGATATCGTTGTTAAATCTCTGCAGGCATATGTGAGGCCCTCCTCCAGGTACAATGAAGAAACCCTACAAATTTCACTTTGAAATAACTACAGGATACAGAAATTATATTAGCTCTATTAGATGGACTCATAGAAATATTTGGAAAGGTTAGCTGGATATAGTGAATGTCACAGTTAGACTAAGAAAAAAATCACTTTGTTAACTTAGAGTGTTTCCTCATTGGTAGCACCCTATATTAAGGTGCCATTTATAAACAGTTTATTATTATTTATTAACGTCTGAAGCACTTTATAGCATGCTAGATAACAACTTAAATCCATGTATTAAAGATGCACACACATGGTTTAATACGATTTACGTCTTATTCTTTAAAACAGCTTCCCATGGTATCATCCGTTAAGCATTTATTACTAACGCATTTTATAACATACTTTATAATACATTATTTGAGCAAGTAGCTACTTTGAGTGATCATTTCATAAATAAGAATAAAATATTTATAAATGGCACCTTAAAGTGTTACCTTTGCATTACTAGATAGCTGCTCACCATTCATCTCATTTTGTGATTATTCTCCAAATGCACCACTTAATAAAACAGACACTAAGTTCTATTTTCCTTTCATCTGAGTGAAAGTGTATTGAGTCATTTCCTCCATCTGTTTTCAGATGTTGGTAGCTTGGAGGTTTTAGTGTGATTTCTGAAAAAAACAAACTTTTAATTAAATGATATTTCAGAAAAGATGATTAACAATAGAAATAGAGAAATACTTACCACATTGGACAGAGCCTGTTGTTTGGATTCTTTGTAAAATTCAATTTTTCGACTAGAAAGAACAATCCAGGAAGTAGACCAATTTTTCCTTAGGAAAAAACAAAAAGGAAAAAAGCATTGTTTGTTGAAGAAATCATTTATCGATATAGTATGAGCAACATTTGGAATGAATAGAGACCATCTTTATTTTTAACTAGTCTTCTTAAAAGTCTTCTCTTTATTAAAACCTATAGGTGGTATGGAATATGGGTAATAATAAAGATATTTTGTAATTATTTAAAAGCATGGCCTTTATAGTAAAAGTTTCTCAGTTTATAGATACTCCTAAAATCTTTTTCAACTACTAAAATTCCAATTTTCCTGTATCCATGTGCCTTCTTCTCATAAAAAGTCTATACTTCCGCAGCAAACCAAAAATAGCAGAGTAAAAATAGAAATCAGAATCTTTCCCTTCATTGTGTCTTCTCTTCATTGGTTTAGTATATTTCAGAGCCTGAAAAACTAACCAGCTCATGTGTCATTGTTTAATTCAAAATATTTTTATCATGTTGAATCTCACTAGAAATCAAGGAAATGCAAATAAAAACAGTGACATGCTTTTTCCCTCTTTGCCCATCAAATTGTCAAGGATTAAAAGGAATGATAATATCTAGGGTTAATGAGGGTGCAGGAAATGGATTCTGTGGTACCCTATTCATAGGAGTATAAACTGGTACATCCTTTCTGGAGTGCAATTTGACAATATGTTTTTTTAAACAATCTTTAAAAATGTGTATATCTTTTGGCTAAACATGTCCATTCCTATGAATTTAAATTTATTCTAAAGAAATATATCTCACACTTTGTTAATGCTGTATGTACAGGAACGAAGTACATCATTATTTGTTAATTCTGTACCTACAATAGCAAAAAAATAAGAGATTGGTTAAGTAAATTGCATATGGTAGATTCATGGAATAATGGAATAATGAACCCTATGCTGTAGAAGAATACTGATGTGGGAAGATTTTAATGCAAACTATCACACAATCTGTAGTTCATAACTCCATCCTGTGCTATTTACTCAGGACTGTCTTCACCCATCCCAGACCCTTCTGATTATTAATTCCATTCATTAGAAGTCAAAATGTTGCTTCCTCAAATGTGCCTCCATGAATTCCTCATATATCACTTACAATAAATTTAAAAATAGTTTTTGTAAATTTCACCTTTATCTCCCTCATTAAAAAATAAGCTCCAAAATAATAGAAATAATTTCACCTAAACAGAGATATCCCCAGTGCCTGGCATAGTGCCTTGGACAGAATAGACACACAATATATATTTATTGAGAAACTAATTGCATTTTGGCATGGAAAAAAGTCTAAATATAATAACAGTTCAATCAGGTGGTAAAATCATGGCTTATGATTTTCCTTTGTATTTCTTGGTGTTTACCAAATTTTCTGCATTAAGCACACATTACTTCTGTTGTTCGAATATGTGTGTGTTCGTGTCATGAAAAGTCCTCTTTTTTAGATGGTAAAAACATTAAGGAGATTAATATACAGATTGCTGCAGTTTGCCTTGGCTTAACATTCATTTTAAAATAGCTGAATTCAGTTTTTAAAAAGTTTACAGAAAGATTTCATTCAGGTCAATAGAAAACCACACAAAAATATTTTTTAAATGACTATTCAAGAACTTTGTGTAATTTATTTCCATTTGCCTCTTAGAATCTAGGATCTTGATTGAAAGGACAGCTTTGATTCAGTAAGGGTAATATTTACAAAAAGAATTAGGTTGCTCTTACATGCCTCAAGCTTTCTTAATGATACACCATTGTGTTTAAAAAGAACAGAATAAACAGACACACAAGAAACACCATGTGTATTTTCCAACTTACAAATACAAACATTGTGTTCTTGGACCCACTTGTCTTTAAAGGAAGAGTCAATTTTTCAATTAAATAGAGAAAAGATGGGGAAAAAAAATCCAAAAAGAAAACCACATAAGCATTTTCTTGTGTCCTAAGGCCCATTTCTCCTTTAGGTACCAGCAGCAGCAAGGTGAACTGAAGCAGCCATAGCCTTCTTGTGACACAGGTCATAATATTAGATGGCCCCAAATAGGAAAAAGAGAAACTTTAGAAGGACTGCTGGTCTAGCCTGGGCATCTTATATCAGCATCCTTGTTTTGACCATATGTGATCAGGGAGTATGGAACACCCTCACACATGACGAATCCATATTTAACCTGCCTGATATATTTCCCACTATATTTTTCATCTTCTGGCAAGGAGATAACTATACCTTATTTGCGTCCTATCTATACTAAGTCCTGGATAAATGGTTCTGATTTGAATCTGTTTCAGATGTTGATCATTTATAGAACTTTCTGGCAAAACTTTCCCCTTCCTTAAAGTTGGAACTGGAACTGGTTAGAACTGAGGTTGCGTGAAATTCAACTATCTCATTGTTAGGACTTTGAACTTCTGTGAACTGTGTCCTTGTTAGGTGAATCAGAAGAACCAGGTGCAAAGAGTAAGAACTGCAGGTCTTGGAACCTTAGTAATATGAATTGCTTTGCCACCTTACAAACAGTGCTATTTCTTTTTGTGTTTATACATTACAGACACTGTCTTTATCATATTAGAATAAAAGTGAAAGCATTTAAATCTATTGCTTGAAAAGAATTTCATTTCAAAATGAAGAATAAAATGCTGCTAACCTTTTAGATGTCCTTCTTTCATTTCAATTTTCCCCATGATTTCTTTTACAATAATAATTAGCATAAATTATTTTGAGTACCTAGTATAAATTTGATTGTCTAGCATAGGTTTAGCTTCACACAAAAAATGCTGAAGGTACTAATGTCTTTATTTACTAATAAGGAAAATGAGACTCAGAGAGTTTAGGTGACTTACTTAAGGTCATACACTTAGATTTATAATAAAACCAAGTTTCTCTGACTCCAAAACCTATAATCTGATCATTACTTTAATCCATCTTTTTTTAAGGATTAGGTAGTACTACCTTAGTTAAGGATATTATCAATATCAGATTTCAACATAGTTTTCGTTGGAATCCTTAAATTATAAAAGTTAGTGCACATAGCCTGTGACAACATATCAGCCATCTGGGCTCTGTTATTAACTATTAATAATTTACCTGATCCTTATTGAAAATACTGGGCAAAGATTCATCACTCCTGAGCTCTCTTCTCTTAGAAGTTGCACTGATTGGAAGGAGTAGGATAATGTACCATTCAGCTCAAGAAATCAGAAGCAGGTGTGTGTTCCTAATGGAGTAGCACATCTGTCTCTCTCCTGCTAGAGATTATTCTGGTCTGTGATTAGCAAACTCATCTGTACTCAGTAAGGAACATAAAACCAGAAAGGGAGTCAAGAGCCTCTAGTATAGGAGTAGCTGAGACTTCACCTAACGAGAACAACTTTTAACCTAGACTTAGGTCTGACCCTTCCTCTCTGAACAAAGTACTCTAGAAACTTGATCATTGTCTTTACAATATATCTGTCTAGTCCATTCCTCATTCTGTTTGACTCATGGTGTTGCCATAGTTCTTAGGATATCAGTGGAACAGCCTTCTCACCCAGATACTCTAGCCTAGTGAGCCTCTTATAAGACATTGTCGGCTCTGGAGAGAGTGTGAAAAGAACCAGTCGGTAAGGTTTTGCCCTGATTTAAACCTTTAATGTTTCCCATATGCAACCAAATCACTGTAGATGACTGCTATTCAATGTATTGGGTGATACCTCAAGAAGTGGGTAACTCCTGCAAGCTTAAAGGACTTAGGACAGGTGAGTCTAGCAGTTTCTGATAAAACTTTTCAAATATACCTTCCTAGGATGAAGCATTTTTCCAAATAAAAATATCCTCTAATGCCAACACTCCTGTTCCCCTAAAGAGATGGACACCATCTCTAGTCTCTTAGAGCTTTTCTAGGATGGGGCACAGTATCTGACATTCAGTAGGTGATCATTAAAGGCGTTTTGAGTAAAAGTATATATGAGTTTTCAAATTTCGAGAGGGTCACACATCTAGATTTTTCCTGCTCTGTTTACTATTGTTTACCAATAAAGACTAAAAAGTCACATGTCCCTTCTCTGTTCCTTATTTCCCTACTGTTCTGATATAGCACTGCTAGCATCCTTTTATTTTTCAATTATCTAACACTTCAAATTTAGGATTTTTTTTTCTAATTTATAATTCTACTGGCTGATACCTGAGCTTCTTCCAAAGGTCTTCCTGAATTCTCATACCTATGTCAATATTATGAGCTTGCATTGGACCCCCTGCTGTATCAGGCATACCACTTGGTATTTTACATGCATCATGTAACTTAATCACTAAGCCGGTCACAAGTATCTTTTGAACATTTACCATATGCCAAACACAATTCTAAGGGCTTAAAATATAAAGGAAGATAAGAAATACCTCAAAAATTTTACCCCTAACTGCAGGAAGATGGAAAATAAACATGGAAACAATAAATCCTCCCTATAACTCTAGTAGGTGGGCTTTACCCCCATCTTACAAATGAGAAAACTGAAGCTTAGTGAGGCTGCATCCCAACCAAGGCAAAAAAAGTCATAAAGATGAGATTCAGACTAAGTTTCCTGGATCTCTTCCAACCTCTCAATAGTCTCCAGAGCAGCGTGCAGCTGTCCCTTTAGTTATGCTCGACATGTCTATGCAGAACCTCACGGTAGGAGTTAAGAGAGGGAGACACAGAACTGTGGTCAAAGAGGTACTAGAACTTCTTTCTCCTTGGAGCAAAGCCACTCTGAGCCTGACCTGGACTGTCTCACGATGCTGAACTGCACGCCCTTCTATCCCTGCCTGCTCTGCCTACCATGGTGGTCAGCTGGGAAATTCACCCAGCAGCCGGTCAGTTCCCACACACTTCATCATAACTTGCAGAGCATTGTTTTCTGTTTCTCCATGCAAAGGGATAAAAACCAAGCTGTTGGGTAGACATAAGGGGTGAATAAGAAACACAGCTCAAGAAATATCTAACTTTAGTAAGTCTGAAGTCCCAGGAGGAAGTGAGGCTGTCACTGGTCTCCACACGGACTTATAGGCAACAATCAGGTAAAGGATTAATCCTAGTGACTCAGTGCAGGAAACAGGTCCTGGGACAAGAAATGCAGGTTTTTATTTTATTTATTTTTTTGACACACAGAACAAATTACATCTAAGGAGAGAAAAGGTACTAACTATAATTAGGAAGGAAGGAGAACTAAATTCTTATAAGGGTAAGTACGTACAATTTATGCTATTGGTGGGGCATTTTATATAAGTGAAACACTTCAAAAAATTTTCCTAAAAACAAATCCTGAGTTGTGAAGTTGAAAAATGCGAAAAAGGAAAAAGAAAAAAAAAAAAAAAAGAGCCCACAAAACCAAAATGAAACTAAAAACAAACAAACACTAAAAACACCCAAAAAACAACACCAAAAAACTCGACACGGACATCAGCCTGACATTCTACAAAATGAACACCGGATGGCAGCACATAATAACAGCAACTTTGATTGTAACAGCTTATCTGGAGACCGCTTGATGGAAAATGGTCCTTAAAATATTCATTACCATTATAAGAATCTGTTAGCTTGAGCTCTAGGCTTAACACAATTGTTTGCTCTAAACACCAAAGCTTTGTATCCTACACTCACTTCTCTTATGCCTTCTTGAGGTAATGACACAGTGACAATCCAAAAAGCCAGAGGAAAATATACCAGAGATTACTTCACAAATTTTAGCCTCTCTTATTTGGGCCATCTGCCATTGTTACCTGGCTTGGTCACACTGGATTTGACTTGCGTGTGCACCCGTGATGGGAGTGAAAGCGATTTCCTCTTGTGTCTCTGTTTGATTTACTGGAAAATCACTCCGACACCGTTAAATGTTCCCACTCGTTCTCAAACTGATAGGTCTAGGACCTTATTTTTTCTCTTTCATATTCTAAGCTTCTTGTAATTTACGACTGCTGAAAGGTAGGTTAAAGAGACACTGAGGTATAAAGGACACACGTCTCTGTCAGTGTTGCAAGAAAATGGAGAAAGACAGATTCAGCCTGGAAGAATTTATTGCTATCCTGAGCAGAAAATACTAAAGAAAAGATATGTTCACATCCAAAAGGCACCTTAGTATCATGTTCTAAAGGGAATTCCATTCTGAGTAACAATTGTTTGGACAATCAAGGTTTGGGAGGAAAGCAGGCACGAGTGGACATAGCCACTGCACCACCCTCTTCTGCATGACTTTTTGCACCCATCTTCTGTCCATATTCTCACCCCCAAGTATTTCTTTCTGTGCTCATCTGAAGGGGAGAGCAGAACGAGAATCTACATGTGATAAGAAGTACAAGACACAAAGGAGCCACCAAGGGGAAGGAGTGAGTGCAGAGGGAGAGACTAGCACGAGGGTGTTGAAATAACAGAAACATGCTGTCAGGTGAATTTAAGCATTGAAATTAACCTTACTAGGGCCTCATAGAGTTTCAGAGTGGCCAGGGCTACTTACAGTTTGGGGGCTGGAATTCCTTAAATGAAGAAATTCCTAAGCTTAATCAGAAAAGCTGAGGAATATTTTCAATGCCCAAAATTAAATTTAAAGCTGAATGCTGAATGTTATTCTGCTTTCAAGTCTATCAGTGTGTCACTAGAGAAATGTGTATAATCTCATTTCAGAATTTCAAAATAAGCCTAAATGTATGACCTTTCAGGAATGTAAGATAAAGCCAGTGAGTTCTTCTTCCTTTTAGCTTCTCCCGTTCATATGTTGGGATCAACCAAACTTAAGAGAGAAAGGGAAAATATACAAAAGAGAGAATTAAATACAAATAAAAAAGAAAAGAAGGAGGAAGAAGGAAAGTAAGAAAACAATACAAAGTTTCAATGATCTAGAATGGATTGATGAGCAGAAAACTTTATAGAAATTAATAACATGATATTTATTAAGTGACAATTGAAGTCCTTGGTACCGCAGATGTCATGAAATAAAAAGACAATTTTTGCTCCTTGACCTCAAACAACTTAAAGCAAAAGAGATAAAATAAACGTGTTTAAACAGAAGACAGGACTAAATTCTTTCATACTAACTCTACGTACAATAGGATTTGGGAGAAAGGAGAGGTTAGTGCAGGTGACCAAGTTTCTCCATTCATACAATAGGAAGCAGTAATAAAGCTTATATTGTAGTATTACTTAAGTATTGCTGGTAAAGCATTTAGCCATGTTCTTGACAGAGTAAGCATCTATTAATATTGCTTATTAACTCACTAAAATTTATAAAAAGATATCAAGATCCTTGATAAATGGTATAAAGGCTATCAAAAGAAACTTTTCAGAAGAAATACAAATTATAGCAAGTATGGTATATTATTTATTAGTTATCAAATTATCAATACGATAAAAACTACACAATTTTTCATAGTTATAAGTAAACTGATCACTTTTGTTGCTAGTGATAAAAGCACACAGACTCCTTGGGCAAGCAATATGGCAACATGTAGTAAGAGTCATAAAAAATGGTCATGTAATTTGATCTAGTAATCCAGGTTTAGCATTTATCTTTAGAAAATATAAAATAAAAATTGACAAACAGTAGGAGGGCTGCTGCAATTATAACTCTTTTGGTATAAAACTGAAGTCAACATAAAAATCAAATAAAAAAGGAGGGTAGAAATGATTTGATATATTACAGTTCATCAACATGGTGGGATAGGGTGTTATTAATCATGTTGACTATACATTCAATATTCAATATGTAAAGTATGTATAATAAAAACAAAACAAACCCTACAAACTTGTAAGAGATATTCCCAACATCCAACTTCGACAAAGTATTATCTTAAACAAATTAGGAGTTCCCTCAAATTATTGAAAAAAAAAAGCAAGAAGCTCAATAGAAAACAGTCAAGGTTTATAAAGAGGCAGTTCTCAGAATGCAGAATCTGAATAACTGTAAATAGACAAAGTGATGCCCAGCTGCAATACCAATCAGTGGAATACAAATACTTTTAAAGCAGCCTTGCATTTGATCTTGTCTCCTGCACATCTGTCTCCCGCACCCTTCAAGGGAGGCTGGCTGCAGAGCCACTGCAGAAGAACAGTCCGGGAGAAGATTCAAGGCCCTGTTCACTATCCCAGAATAAGACAATATGGGCAGAAAACAGAGCTTGTTATTTAAAATTAAAAGAGCTATTTTAAGTAGTGGAATTATGGATCATCTGCCTAATTTTCTTTTAAAGAAATAGAAATAATCCATCATAGCCATCAAACAAAAGCATACTTTATTCTCTAGTGCTAGCCAGAGTGTCACTCTAGCAATGAATTGCACTGTACAACAAACAGGTGTGCTATTGTGTAGCTGATTAGTACATTTATCCTATACGGTTTTAACTATTAGTAAAACAGTCATGAGTAAATGCCTTATGTCCCAATGTGAGCATTTTCTACATACTTTGTAGCTTGCATATCACCTAGAACAAAGCTAAGTATGTAATAGGACCAGTGTGAGAAATAGCAAAAATTCTAAAATGGAAATGATTACTTCTAAGTATTCCATATATACAACATAACTAGCATAACTAGCATAACTAACATAACTAGCATCTTTCTCAATCCTCTTAGCAATATAATCTAATTTTTTTCTTCAAGGTTTTTTGTTGTTGTCTGAAGGGTTTATTCCCTTTTCAAATTTCCCTCACCTGTGTTTATGATTTTATTTTTCTTTTATTTTCTCAATTTCTATCTTAAGCTACAAACATAGTTCAAATCCTCCATCCTTTAAAAAATTATTCTCCCAATGTATTGTAGGGATTTTTTTTTTCTTTTTCTGTTGTTGTTGTTTTGTTTTTTTGAAACAGAGTCTTGTTCTGTTGCTGAGCCTGGGATGTAGTAGCCTCATCATAGCTCATAGCTCACTGCAGCCTCAAATTCTTGGGCTCAAGCGATCCTCCTGTCTCAGCCTCCAGAGTAGCTGGGACTATAGGTGCACACCATCACACTCAGCTTATTTTTCTATTTTTTTGTAGAGATGGGATCTCACTCTTGCTAAGGCTGGTCTTGAACTCCTGGCCTCAAGCAATCCTCCCATCTCAGCCTCCCAAAGTGCTAGGATTACAGGTGTGAGCCACCAAGCCTGGCTGGCAAATTTTTATATAATGCAAATAAGTCCATTCATCCCCAAATCTGTTAATCCTAGAAATCAAGATTCATTGCCTTATTTCTTTTCATTGTTTTAAAGATCTTATGCCCCAGGAGGACAAGAAGCATTTCATTGATGTATATTCTGTGCAACGATATAGAATGTAGTACCTTTCTTTGAAAACTACAGCTATATTAAAATAATGTTGATAGTAGTGGTAGCGGAGGAATTCCAGTCTGGTACCATAGGGCCTTGCTTCCCAAACAATAGCAGTAATACAAGTTGAGGATATGGGAATTAGCATAGTTATATAAAAGTGGGTTAAAGAACTTTTTATTACCTTAGTTTCTTTCCTCCATCTGCAATTTTAGCTTTTTGAAGATAACCTTCTTTTTCAACCATCTGTAAGAAGAATGCATTTGTTAAAACTGTGACAAACTCCTATGTGTTGTTGATTTGAATGAATCTATGCTTTTCAAGAATCATTGCAATGATGGAAGTTTCCAGTTATAAAACTTCATTAATAATGCATAGATAGCTTATGGGAAGTGCCTGCAAGATCATAATCATTACAAGTCATTGAAAGACATACTGTGAAAAAGAATGTGAAAGATTTGTTAGATACCAATACACCTTTGCTCACTTTTCTTTCTGGGCATTGAAGTCACTACCTTAAAAAATTGATTGAAAATGGTAAAACAAAGATAAATTTAATGACTTCCTTAATTTTACTGATTGTCCTTGGAAAAGTTCTTCCTTTTTAACTTCCCCATGTACCTGCTGATGTCAGAGGTGGGAGTGGGAGGGGGAAGAATTCAATGGAACCAGATAACTTAGTCAATCAAAGCATGGAAGGGCATTTAAAACAGCAACATTTCATGTGGTTCAGTCAGTTTCCAAGAGACACTGTAGTAGCCCTGTCTCATTGTCTTCTTCCATGATGTGGGATTGCTTCATTACTATACTATACTGTATATTGGCTTTTGTTGCTAATACAACTGCAAGTTTCTTAAAGGAAATTCAATAATTCATTGTAAGTCCACAGAGTTGTTTGTGGAGTTCTAGGCAAAATAAATGCACAATGCAAATTGTAATGTGTTGACTCCCAGCAAAGTCTATGCTAGGTGTTTCAATTTCTTTCTTTTTCCTTTGGTAAACTCTTTATGCATACACCATCTATCTATATACATGCATATGTATACCTATATGTTTTATTGACATGAAAAGGATTATGTTATGTATAATACCAAATGAAACTTGCTAATGTTTTACTATCTGAGAGAGCAAACACCTTTCCTTACTTTCTCAAAATTAATTCTTTTTATGCAGATAAAATTTAGAATTATTTTGTAAGATTTTCTTCAACACGCCAGAAAAAAATCACTGCACTTTTTATAAATTTCAAAATATTAAGGGGATATAAGTGTTTTTGTTACATGAATACACTGTATAATGCTGAAAAGTCAGGACTTTCAGTGTGCCCATCACCAAGACAGTGTTCATTGTACTCAATAGGTAAGTTTTTAACCCTCCCCCTCTCCCCTTCTCCTCCAAGTTTCCAATATCCTTTATGTTTCTTTGTGCCCATGCGTACCCATCATTTAGCTCTCACATATTAGTGAGAACGTGTGGTGTTTGTTTTTCCATTCCTGAGATACTTCATTTAGGGTAATGGTTTCCAGTTCCATCCAAGTTGCTACGAAAGACATTATTTCGTTCCTTTTTATGGCTGAATAATACTCCATGACTGCGAACCGGTATCGGTCTGTGGCCTATTAGGAACTGGACCACACAGCAGGAGGTGAGTGGTGGGGGAGCCAGCAAAGCTTCATTTGTATTTATAGCTGCTCGCATCACCACCTGAGCTCTGCCTCCTATCAGATCAGTGGTGGCATTAGATTCTCCACTATGGTGAGTTGTATAATTATTTCATTATATTACAATGTAATAATAATAGAAATAAAGTTCCCAATAAATGTAATGCATTGAATCATCCCAAAACCATCTCCCCCCACCCCCCAGTCCGTGTAAAAATTATATTCCATGAAATGTGTGTGTGTGTGTATGTGTGTGAATTAATGGGCACTTAAGTTGATTCCATATCTTTGCAGTTGTGAATTGTGCTGGGACAAACATTTGCGTGCAAGAGTATTTTTGATAAAATGACTTCTTTTCCTTTGGGTAGATACCCAGCAATGAGATTGCTGAATTAAATGAAAGGACACCTTTTAGCTCTTTGAGGAATCTCCATACTGTCTTCCATAGATGTACTAACTTACATTCCTACCAATGGTGTGTAAGTGTTCCCTTTTCACTGCATGCATGCCAGTATGTGTTGGTTTGACTTTTCAATAATGGCCATTCTGACAGGGGTAAGGTGGTATCTCGTTTTAATTTGTATGTCCCTAATTGTTAGTAATGTTGACCGTTTTTTCATATGTTTCTTGGCCGTTTGTCTGTCTTCTTTTGAAAAGTTTCTGTTCTTGTCTTTTGCCCACTCTTTGATGGGGTTGTTTGGTTTTTTGTTTTTTCCTTGGCCATTTGTTTGAGTTCTTTGTAGATTCTGGATATTAGTCCTTGTCGGATGTATAGTTTGTAAATATTTTCTCCCACTCTGTAGGTTGCCTATTTACTCTGTTGATTATTTCCTTTGCTGTGCAGAAGCTTTTTAAGTCCCGTTTATTTATTTTTGTTGTTGCTGTATTTGCCTTTGGGGTCTTAGTCATAAATTCTTCACCTAGTCCTACGTCTAGAAGAGTTTTTCCTATGTTTTCTTCTAGAATTCTTATGGTGTCATGCCTTACATTTAAGTCTTTAAATCAATCTTGAATTAATTTTTGTATGTAGTGAAAGATAGGGGGTCCCCTTTTATTCTTTTGCATGTGGCTATCCAATTTTTCCAGAACCATTTGTTGAATAGGGCATCCTTTCCCCAATATACATTTTCATCTGCTTTGTTGAAGATCACTTGGTCCTCTGATACAGGCAGATGGGGAAGAAGAGTGTTGGCAATTCACTAAGGGTAAAAGACAGAGAGTGCAGGCTACAGACGGGCTGTGGCATGTGAGGGTAGAGGTGTTTCAATTTCTTAGCACCCTTATTTCTACCCTCACTCTTTTTCCCCATTTGCCTAGTAGCAGAGGACTGCACTCCCTCAGGGCCACCAAATATTCTTTCCCCCATGACTGTAACTCCACTCCGACCATGTCTTCATCTTCCAAACCCCTAAATATACTAAATCTACTTTAAAATTCAATTTGTATGTCTTTTACTAGAAGGTCTTTCCATGGTTTCTCGACCATCTCTTTTACACACACCCCTGTCCTGACGCACCTTCATTTTCATTCTGCCGTTATAGCAGCGAGAGCACTTATTGGATCATGTTCTAATTTGCTTATTTGCTTTGCCTGTACCTGTGCTGTGAGCGCATTAAAGACAAAGAATTACACCTTTCACACCTGGATTCCCAGCTCCTAGAGTACTTGCTGTCATCAATAGGCACAATAATAAAATTGTTTGAACAAATGAGCAAGTGAATGAATTAATGGATATTTACATGTTTATTTAAATCTTTATAGGAAACTGGGCAATCCCAAAAAATTCATCTGCAGTATGACAAGTGAAAGGAAGAGATATTTGGGGGTAAATGAGATGTCCTAAAACACTAAAATTTCCCCAGTTAAAGAATTGCCTGTTTACAATACTCTGATATAGGTGATATCTTTTCTGCCTTGTTCATTGTTTTATTCCCAATAAAAACAACAAACACAGTATGCAGTTTTTGAGATATATTTGATGGATACATTTTGACTGAATCAATAATGATGAAGATGATGATAATGAATCATAACAATCAGAGCAAAGTATTTTTTACTTTTCTATATTTCTAGGAATTTTTTTTTACTTCAGCATGTTGTCCACAATTTTAAAAGAATCTAAAGAAGGTTTCTTGGATAATTTTTAGAACCATGGTTTCAGTATTTATTGGTGCCTTTTGTTCCATTTGGATACATCTATTCTTTTGCTTTTTCCACCTTTTAGTCTATGCATACTGTCCCTTTTTCTTGGTGCCAGGGAATTTTATTTGTCTACCCCCTAAAACCATATAATAAATTTAGTATTTAACTCTGGGGCATCACTGGTTTGTATAAGTGTTTGGAAGAAAGATGTTTTCAATAGAAATTAGCATCACAGAGGAGGTCTCTTTCTTTAGGAATCTATATTAAGAAATTTTGTTGTTTAACCATATATAAAATTTATTGTTTTATTTAAGCTTTCTTCTGATAAAAACAAAATAGTTACCAAAAACCCAGCATTTATCTATCAAAAAGCTACAAAATCTGTTAACCCTTCATAAAAATTAATGCATACATTCTCAGCTAAAAACATTGCCCTTTTTTTTCTCAAAAATATTCATTAAAAGACCTCTAAGTGGACATTTGGTACCCACAGAGATGTATTATTGATGAAAATTTCTCTAAAAGGAGAAGGAAAATGTGAAAGACAAAAGCTAACATTCTTACAGGGAGAAATCAACACAAACAGGTTTGTGATATATACCATTAAATCCTCTCCCCTTGAATACATAGTAATGTTCTCCCAGATGCTGCTGGACTTTTCCCAGGATACCTGAGATTGAGGCCAAGGGCTAGATTTTTCACTTTAGGACTCAATAAATGTGACATCATTGCCATCAATGGCTGAGCCAGTTCCCATGGTCTTGTGTCAATGCAATAGAGTTTCCAGGAATGACCACACAGAGGTCCCGGGAAAAGACAAGGAGGAAGAACTGAATAGCAAGTTAGTTATCTTCTCCTGTATCATCTTCCAATGTCCAAGCTGCCTTCCAGATCATTAGAAGAATCCAATTATCCTTCTGCTACATATACTTACCTACTTCGTTTATTACTACCGTACATATTTTTACATGTCTACATGTGTCTGCATGCACATTGCTACATATAGTAGATCCATATCCTACTATCATGCATGTATTGTCACTTCTGAGATCAGGTGTTCATTTCTCTCCATTGTCTCATATTTGATGTATGTTCATTCATTTTTTCAACAAATTTTTAATTAGTAACACCCTTTACCCCTAAAAGCCAGCTGCTTTGTTCACAATGGGACTGCAAAGATTAATAGGACAATTTTAATTCTATTGAGGCTTAAAGCCCTGTGAGCTCACATTCAAGATACTCCTGTTCCTCTCTTTTGGAGATTAGGTACCATACTCCTCTCCAGCCCTGTCAGAGACTCAGGCTATCTTTTAGCCTGGAATAGGAAACTCCAATTAGGCTTCCTACAATGAAAGCACTGCATTGTTTTAGGTCCCACACTGGCAAGCAAAGCTTCCACGAGGTAGAGTTAACCACTCTGTTATTCTTTGTCATCATAGTTTGAAATATGTTACCAGGAATCTGTTTTTCTGGGATACTCATAGTGAGCTGAAAGAAGTATTAGGGCAATCAGAAGATTACTATGTGTTTTCCTTGTGGGTTTATATATGGTACCTTATTAATAACTCTAATTATTCCTACTTGATGTTAATCCCATGGTCTGAAGAGACAATGATGTATAAATTACAGTTGAGTATCCTGGTCATCTAGGGCTCAGATGGTCTTGTGTCTAGTAATTTACAAAATTACATATAGCTTTAGGTCTAAATTTAGGATTCTACATGCCCAATTCTAGGCCAAATTGAAGTTCTTTAAAGCCATAGCGCTTCCTAAACTATGTATACTTAAGAAATGTCAACTGATCTTGAGATGCTAAATCTGGCTTCTTGAGCTATTTGTCCAATGTCCCTTCGAAGCCCTACTTAACATTAAATGGCTGGAAAGATCAGCAATTTGTTCAGATTGGATGCCAGCCAGTCTGCCAGCATTGAGGAAGTGCTCAGGCAGACACATCTGTGCTGAGATACAGATGAGAAGAATGAATGGCAGTGGGATACCCAGATAGCACCTGTTTATCAGCCTACATTGGAGGCGACAGACAAGACAGGACGCAGAAGACAATCTTTGATTAATGGTAATAATCATGGCAGAAACACCAGCCTGTTCACCGTACGTACAGACACTGTAATTTTTTATGTGAAGGCTTTATGTTGTTCTCAGACGCAATTGCAAACAATAGGTTTTCATCTACAACAGTCCCCCAAAGAGGTCTGTTAAAATACATGTTTATAAATGGAAATAAACTTAATCTGAGACTTTCACCAGATTTCGATGAGAAGGGTTTGGCTTTTAACACCAGAACCACGTGGCCCTTATGCTTTATAATATTTGCTCTGCTGATGCATTTAAGCTATTGTGCTCTTCCCCTTTGTTCTGACTCTGTGTTCATTGGCAACCATCTGACTCCTAATTCAGCTGCCTGGGTCCTTTGATGTAGAAAGCAGGTGACTTAAATAGTCAGCATCAGAATATTCCCCATTATGTACTGTGAGATAGTTGAAAGGGATTATCGTCTCTGTAAACACTAATTATATTGATAAATATGATTTTTCTCGATCCACAAAGCTGAGACAGGACCCAGCCCTAAACTGGGATGATCCCTTTGAAGTAGAATCACCCTGTGAAACCGTTGGACGGACTGACCTTCCTCTGAAAGAACTTTGCATCATTCCTCCATAACCACAACCCTGGGCCACTATAATTATCAAACAGATTTAGCATTTAATTATTTTCCTATTTAATAATGAGGCAGCTGCTATACTTTTTCTAAACTTTTAATAGATCACAGTACTTTGCTGGTAATCTCGTTCATTTCAATGGTTTCTATTAAAAAGCACAGAATGAGGACACATTTGGTTACATCATTTTACCCCCAATGATGCTTCTTTTTCCTTCTTAAATCTCTTTTTTACTTCTCCACTACCCACAGAAATATCTATTTCTGTCTTTCTTCTTTCTATTGCTTTTCTTTTCTTGACATTGCCTTGAGAGTGTACCCTTTTCCTCCTTGGGATTTGTTGCCTACGTTTTCTTCTCAGTATTCAATTATTTCTACGCTGGCTCTGCCTTTCTTGCTGTATTTTCTCTGCTGACCATGTATGTGGACTGAGAATGGGCACAAGCAATTTAGAACAGAATCAAAAGCAATAAAAAAGTCACCTTAAAACTCTAGCTTATCTGTGCATCATATAAAGTACTAATAATTTTCTAAAATTGGCTAAATGCTTAATTTTACCTTACAGGTAGTTCAAGAATGAAATATGATGCTTTTAGAGGTGCAACATGATGTTTTTACCTAATGTAAATACATATTTACTGCATATGCATACTTTTAAAAAGTGGTAAGGCAAAATTCTCAAGTTGGATACAATGATATATGAAAAAGAGAGTAGAAGAAAAGCAAAGAAAAATGATTCTGTGTAAATACTTGAGTGATGCCCATAAAGGGGCAACTAAGAATACTTAAAAAAAATTCTTGATAAGCTGGTCTTGATTTCAGATCTCAGAATTAGGTATGGTTTGCTCAATTGCAACTTATTTACACCCTTTAGTATACTTACTAAGCAATCCTTTCATGGATTTTCTCCCTCTCTTAAACTTTCTCTCACTCAGAAGGAACATGGGATTTCACTGAATTGTCTTCAACCATTTTTCAAATACTGGGTTTGGCAAAACAAATGTTATGCTTTGCCAAGTGCCTTTCCCCATCATATTAAACCCCTGTGTATTTCAAGGGAAATTTTATCCACATGTCTCTGATTTATTTACCCCTGATTCATCAAAATGTCATCTTGAAAATGCTATTATACTATTTGATGTTTAAGAACCCCCGTAAGCCTTTTTCCTGAGCCTTTCAACTTGCAACCAATGTGTTTCATTTGGTCACTACCAAGAAATCCAGGTTCTGCTTGGAAAACAAGCAGATGAAGGCACCTTTTTGTATCTCAAGATCTTTCTTCAGTCTTCCAGAGGCTTTTCCTGTATCTTACCTCTTCTTCCTCCCCCTCAGTTTGTCTCTTCTTCTTCCCTGAATTATATTTCTTTGTGTCTTTGATTTAAATATATTACTCATTCATTGCCTGTCATTGGACTTCAGTGAGAATGGCCTTCCCGATTACTGTCTGGACAACTTATTAGTGTAATTCAATTGCTGTGTTATAACCTAATTTCAGTCTAGGGAAGAAAGGATTGCTCAATGTCAATAGCCTTTGCAGTTGTGTGTGTTCTCTTTCTCTACTCTAGAGTTAAATGAATTTCCAATGTGGCCCTGGATGGGAGAAGTATTATAACTTGTTTCTGTGTTTCAGCAGCTTCTGAACTTCTTACCATCACCTCAATGCCCTTCAAGATTTAAGTACTGACTCTGTCTCCCCACGAACCTTGACTCATTTACCTTGTTCACGATATTCTAGCTGATAGAGTGTTCTTGGAGTTTTTCAAATGTAACAGTTTGACCCTTGCACTTGCTGTTCCTTCTGCTTGCAACATTTTTCTTTCTTCCAATACTTTGCTTGGCAAACTGTATCCATTCTGCAAATCTCAATGTAACTGCCCCTTCTGAAGAGTGCTTTTATGACTACTTTATCCCACACAGGGAGAACCTCCTCTCATAGAAACTTGCTTTTCTTGCATCATAGCACATTTTATAATTTGTATTTATAGACTTATGCCTTTCTTTACTTGTTTAATACTTTCGTTCATCCATAGACTGACAGCTCCTTGAGAAAAGGATATGACTGGTTAGCATATCATTGCAAGCCTAGCACGGTGCCTTGCATAGGGATGGCCACAACACATACTTGAATTAATAAACATGCCCCTGCTTGAGAAAAGGAAGGGCACATGAAACAATGAAAACTTGGAGATCATTTCTATTAGCATGACTAAATTATATAACAATATTATTATATAACTTATTATTAACAGCTTGAAGATCTGGAAGAATATTTTAGAAAACCTAATTTCGTCTTACCAAAGTAGAAGTTTGAAAGAGTAAAAAATGTTTAATTTTTTTTTGAATTTAAGAAAATTTAAGAAAAGCCCAGCTTGATCAATAGAATTATTCCCCCAAAGTGGCTGTCCTTTGTTTCAAAATAAGAAAACACTATATTCTCACAATGTCTTTCATGCTCAAAGCCCTCGCAAGTATTAATTAATCCACAAAATGATATCTGGCTCCATAAGGTGGAATCTGTGACTTAAGGTTTATCTGCAAAAACCTGCTTTGCCCTCAAGCCATGGCAACTTCCTGAGCTCTGTCTTCAAAATCCTCCTAGCTCAGGAGGTAGCAGATGATTCTCTAAAACCTGCCACAGGCTTTTGACTCCTGCAGGGTTATCCATAGACATGTTTTATACTCTGTTGATAAAAATAAAGAAGATAAAGATTTAACATGTTATAAACAGCATTATTTTTCTTGACTATTTCTTCAGGGGAAAAAGGGAAAGTGCCCTGAAAATAATTAGGTCTCATGAACAGTTATAATATGGAATAAACCAGATCAGGAAACAAACGTATATTAGTGTATTTGATGTTTTGTGTTTAAAATTATTGCTACATTATAGCACTTATTAAGCAACCACACTGATTCTCAGGAAATGATTTCAGTATCTTCCACTGAAAGCCTGTGGATTTGCATACATGAGGCATGAATAGTATCACCTGTCAATGAACAGGGAAGTTTCCACCATGGGATTGTAGACTCAAATTAGGAATATATTTTGACCAATATTCAAAAGAAATGCATAGTTCTTCTGTTGAACCACGTCGATCACAATCTACTTTATTAAAGGGAACATTAAGAGATGCAGCGTGGCTCCCAAAGGGTGTTAGTGTCTCCTGGCCCATTCACATGACAGACTCCATTTTATAAAGTGAATCATTTTCCTCCAAAGGGGTGGAGTTAATAGAATACTTGGACAAGTTTTGTCTAAAGCCAAGGTCTGTCACGATTCTTGGAGAATGTTCAAGAGAAGTCTTTGAATACGATCAATAAAAGAAACGAGATTTATATAGCACAATGTTTTAGAATAAATAAGCTTGAGGATCCATATGGTAAAAATCATGAATAATAACATCAACTTAAAGGATTTTATTAATTTCCTGAAGTGTTTCAGTGTGTATTATTCCATATATGATAGCTCATCCTGGTAGGTACTGCCAAGGCAAACTACGGTGGATAATTCTAGAAACAACACTGAGGCATGGTGGAGTAAGATGAGTTGAAGACATGAAATCAAGGAACATGCCAGAGTTGTGGGAAAAGTATATGAGTTTAGGTAAAAAAAAGTATAAGATTAGATTAATAAGATGTAAAGAAAACTTTGTACGTGCTGGAAAATAATTCGTTTTGGTATAACCGATAATGGGTAGTCTACTATTAATCAGATTTGTTGTTTAGGGGAATGGGTAATTATTTTGGCATTGCTCATCATAATAGATAATTCATAAATAAAAGTTTGGGGCGAAGATAGCATTTTTGTCTTTAAAATAGCATTAAATAAGAAATTCAATACAAGTAGAGATTGATGGTTAAAAGTTGAATATTACCTGTGTTCACAATACTCAGCAAGATAAGTACTGAGAGAGATGATCCAGGGAAACCCAAGTGGGGACTAGGAAGTAAATTGATTGGTAGTTCCAAAAGTTTATAGAACTAGTGCCTCTGTGTGTGTGTGTGTGTGTGTGTGTGAGAGAGAGAGAGAGAGAGAGAGAGAAACAGAGGAAGAGAGAGGACAGAGAAGTATACACATATGCAGACAGAGATATTTAGAGGAATTGCAACCTAAAGAGCTTACAAAATTATTGTTTTTGCTTCTATTTAGCAGTACTTCCCACTGTCACCTTTCCAAGATTATCTGGGCTAGAATATTGAGCATATGGATCTATTAGCTATTAATAAACTATCTATCACTTGCGATATTCAAAATGAGTTTCATTTATTTAGAATTGAGGCTGCAGAATCTAGACGGCCTACTATATGCCAGTATATCAACAAGAAACTTTAATGTTAGGAAGGTAAGTTAAGGACACTACTTTTGAATATTGTAATGATTCCTCTGATATTAGCCTATGCTAATTGGCATAGCAGGTACACAATTAAAAATTGCATAATAGTTATTACTTACATTTAAATAATAGCCATAAAGTGAATTTTAAAAATTCGAAATTATATTTTATGCAAAATTTGGGACACCTTAAGGCATTGTTCAAATATGGTTCATATATATTTATGTAGAAACAGACATAAAAATGCAAACATTCACCTAGCCCCATTTTGAGCCTAACTTTTCCCATGTTTCATCAAATACTTCAGAGCAAACTTTGCATGTGCTATTTTTATGAAGTCCAGCTCTTTGTAATTATGTGTATGTACTTTATTTGCTGCGTAATCCAAATTTATGCAAAACTGGATTACAGAACAAATAAAGTATTGATTTTCTTATTTGTTGGACAGCTTCAGTGTGCCCAGTTTTATATGAAGTCCTAACAGTAAACCAATGAATAAAGTATAGCCCTCCCTTCAAATAGCTTAAAGCTGAATAAGGGAGATAGAGAAGGAAATAGGCAATTTTAGTGCGATGGTGCTGGGATGCAGGCAAGACCCAGCTGCTATTGGGAGATGGATCAAAGAAAGGCTATCTAATTCAAAGTTGAGGAATCAGAGAAATACTTCCCAGAGAAAATGCTGAGTTGAGATCCACGTAATTAATTTTCAAAACAAGATTTTTTGTATCTAACTATATTGTAAAATCGGCTTGCACTGGGAATAGCAGGCACATATTTATTAATATCTGCAATCAACAACATTATTTTAATAAATCTTTAGTACCTTATTATTACATCAAGTGACAAACATGTCTTTCCTGAGCAAACACTGGTGCCAAAAGCAATATAAGTGGAAGTACACTATAATAAAGAAAATACAAGTCATGGCCTCTAACTTCAAGGCATTTACAGTCGAGCCATGGAACAAGTCTATTACCCATGAAATAAGAGTGAACAACACAAAACAACATATGAACATGTGCCGGGATGAAGGGACTATAATTGCTACATAAAATCCAAGCTCCTTCAGGGTAAGAGTCATGTCTTAATCATGTTACTATTCCTGGCTTGAGGGTATGTATTTGGGAGTAGATAATAAATAACATAAATCAGGGGCTAGGAGAGAGGTCTATTGGCTTGATGATGTAGAAAATTGGAAGCTGTTGAAAGTTTTGACAAGGAAAATGAAATGATGAAGGTGCTGTTTAAAGAAGGTTGGTCTGGACTTGCTGCCCAAGCTTGGTGGAGGAACGGAGGGTCATGGGAGGTGAGATCAGAAGCATCTACAGGCCTGGGCGAGGGTGTGCATGTGCAAAGAAGCACATGGGCACCACAACCAATGAGGAGAAATTGGTTCAGAATTTGGTGACTTATGGGTAGGGTCATGGGGAAAATCAAGGATCCAAAGCAAATGTGTTTTAAGCCTAGATAAATGTTTGCTACTAATCTAGATGGACTCAATGGACAGGTGAAGCAGTTTGGGAAGACATTGATGAAGGGTTCAATTTGGGAGATTTCATGTCTGTGATGACACTGAGACATACTAGAACAAATGACTAATTAGTGCTTGAAGACATAGACTAAGATAAAAGGAAAGTAAACAAGTATGGACCTGTGTACGATAAGCACGGAAGTAAAAACAAAAGCCATTAACTTTCCATTATGCATTCATCCAACACATAGTTAATGGCTCTTTACCATGTTCCAGCAATCCTTATAATCATGAGAATAGAGTAATAAACACAGGAGACAATGTCCTCGCCCTTACAGAACTAACCTTCTAGGGGGACGATAAACAAATAAAAAGAAATTGTATAGTGTGCCCTGTGGTTGTAAGGTCTATAGATCACATTAGGTAAGAGAGGAGTGTGGATGGAAATGGTGGAGTTTCTTGTTTGTTCATTTGTTTTGTAAGAGGGATTAGGGAAGACCTATCAAAAAAAGGTGACATTAGAACAGAGATGTGAAGCAAATGAATAAATGAGATGTACAAATTTCTGGGCACCAAATAAATTATTTTGTAACAGGTAGAGGAAAAGGCAGGTGGAACGGCCCTATGGAGGAAGTAAGGATATCAACTTGGTTGGAGCAAAATGAGCCAGGAGAAGAAAGGGGAAGGTGAGATCGGAGAGGTATCTGGGACCTCTGGGGCTTGGTGAACTGCTGGACATTTTTCAGCTTTTACCTGGAGTAGACCAGAAGCCAGGGAGGATTTGAGTCAAGGAGTGATGTTATGGTCTAAATGTGTCCCCCTAAAATTCATATGTCAAAATCCTAACCCCCAAGGTGATAGTATTCAAAGGTGGGGCCTTTGAGAGGTAATTAGGCTTTAGAGCTCTCATGAATGGGATTAGTGCCTTCTTAAAGGGGACCACAGAGAGCTCCCTTGCTCTCTTTCTCCCATGTGAAAATACAAGACGTCAGCAGTCTGCAGTCTGCAACCCAGAAGAGGGCCTTCCCCAGAACCTGACCATGCTGGAACTCTGATCTTGGACTTCAAGCCTCTACAACTGTGAGAAATAAATTTCTGTTTTTTATAAGCCACCCTGTCTGTGGTATACTGCTACAGTGCTGAACTGACTAAGATAAGGAACATAATCTAATTTACATTTTAACAAGGTCACTCTGGCTGTTGTGTTGGAAATAAACAGTAAAGAGATAGGTGAAAGCAGGCAGTCCTTTAGGGAGCCTCTTTCAATAAATCAGGTGACAGATGATGTGGAGGAAGGCTGGTGAGACATGAAATGACTCTGGGTGTATTTTGAAGACAGAGCAAACAGGGTTCTTTGATGTTCAAGTATCTGTTTTGAGAGAAACAAGGAGTGAAAGATGACTTTAAGAGTTTTGACTAAAGCACTTGGAGGAATAGAATTAGCATCTTGTGAAATAGGGGAAATTGGCAGATCAGGTTTGGGGGAAAATCAAGATCCGTTTAGGCTATGCTAAGTTTGAGATATATGTTAGACATGTGAGTGAAAACACCACAATATACAGTACTGGAGTTCAAGGCGGAGGTCCATGCTGGAGACAGAAATTTAGAAGTGGTTAGCATAACATAGTATATAAAGCCATAACACAGAATGAGATACGCTAGGGAATGACTATAGAGAGAAAGAAAAAAAATTAAGATCTGAGCTCCACAATGAAGAGGGACCAGCAAAGAGAATGAAAAAGAAGTGGCCCTTTAATTAATCGGAGATCCATGAGAAAATAGTTTACTGGTAGCCATATGGAAAAATGTTTCAAAAAGAGAGTTATCAATTGAGATAAATGCTCAGATAGATCAGTAGATCTAGCAGAGAACTAAGAATTTACTGATGGATTTAACAATATGGATGCAATTAGTGATTCGATAAGAGGGGAGTGGTTGGGATAAAAGCCTAAATAGAGATGGTTTAGGAGATAAAGGGAGGGGAAAAATTAGAGAAAGCGAAAGTAGATAATTCTTTTGAGGAATTCTTATCCTACAATAAAGTGGAGTAATGAAGCAATAATAGCTGGAGGGAGGATGAGAGATCTAGAACATGCAAAACAGAAGAAAATAAGAGAATTGAACGAAGAAAAGAAAAATTTTTGGTGTTGAGGATGAGACAACCCAAAGAAAACAGAGATGGAGATAGATAGGAATAAAGTCATCATGGTGCAGTATCCCTTAAGCCAGGACTGGAGGCATATTGACCAACGTGAAATATAGCAGGAAGGACAAGCTAAATGAGTTTGGACATTGTATTTGTCAAAAACAAGGTCATTAAAAGAAAGAAGTATCAGAACATGTCAGAAAGTTTGGGCTTATATGGTTTTTTAGATATCTCTAATACTTCATTCATTCATGCTATTTGCAATGTTTCAGGCATTCTTCTTGTCATTGGGATATAACAATACATAAAAATTTAAAAAAAAATGTCCTGCTCTTGCAGACTTAAAGAGTCTACTGGCAAAGGATTAATTTTTTCTTTTCCTTAAACAACAAAAAGCTGCCAATATTTGCAGTAGGCCCCCAATAATCTCTGTTTCCTGTTATTCACATTCTTATGTAATTCCCCTTCCCTTGAGTGTGGACTGAATTTAGTGACTTGCTTCTGACCAAAAGAATGTGGCAAAGTTTATGGGATGTTAATTTCACAATTATGTACCAAGAGAGTGCAACTTCCATCTTGCTAGCAGACTCTCTCTTGCCTTCTCAGCACGCATGCTCTAAAGAAGCAAACTGCCATGCCGGAGAAGTCCACATGGCAAGGAATTGAGAGCAGCATATGGCCAATAAACCTGGAAGAACTGAACCCTGCCAACAACTTCCTAAGTGAGCTTGAAAGCAGACACTCCCCGGTCAAACCTTCAGATGCGACCCCAGTTCTGGCTGACCACTTGATTGTAACCTTTTGAAAGACTTTGAGCTAGAGGACCCTACTAAGCCATGCTTGGATTCCTGCCCCACAGACACATGAGATAATAATGTGTGCTGTTTTAAGTTGCTAAGTTTTGGGATAATTTATTTTGTATTAGTAGATCAAGAACAATGAAATAATCACTCACCAATTGTTCCAATGGAGGAATGACATCTTTTAAGACATGCTGTGAATGATTCCTTCTGTGTCGGGATATCTGTAAATATATAAACATTTGATACTATTTTATTATTTTTCTTAATAGAGCATGCGTTAGTAAGAGTGCACATGAAAATAACCATATTCAGATTCATTCAAGGTGAATAAAGTAGATATCAAATGAGAAGTTAATGTTTCAGACATTGACTAATTTAAATAAAATGTGTACTCAAAGACAGCCGGCTGCAATGATCTCTCAAATTCATATGCTCTAATTACCATGTAACCTTGACAACCTTCCCGTCAAGTGGTGGCATCTATGTTCTTTCATTTTGAACCTAGGTAGACCTTTATTCCTGCTTCATCCAAAAAGTACAACAGAAGTTCCACTCTGTGACTTCAAAGATTAGAGTACAAAAATAGCATGCATTTCCCCCTTGTTCTCTTGCAACACTCATTCTTGGAAAATAGTCTCCATGTTTGAGGAAGCCCAGATCACCTCATGGAGAATGTCCACATAAAAAGGTCTCACATTGTTTTGTGGCAGATGGCCAGCACCAACCACTAATCACGACAGTATAAAGCAAGCCTGAGGGTCTCCCAGTTGTCGAAAGCCCCCCAGTCTTCAAACCTGAATTTTGACCAGACTCTACACACAATAAAAACATTGTTTTACACCTCTATGTTTCAGGGTGATTTGTAATCCAGTAAAAGTAACTGGGACAAAAAAAATTCATATTGAAATATTTTGTGATTTTTTTATGCTTTGGGAGCAAATAAAAGAAGTTTTTTCTCCTAAAGGAGCATCATAGGCATATTCTATAATAAAACAAAAAGAGGAGAAGGAATTTTATAACTAAATCTTGTACTTTTTTAACATAATCAGAAGCTCTCATAAATACTATTTCTTATTTTACATGGAGAGAGAGAGAAAGGGAAGGAGAGAAGAAGGGCAAAGGGCGGGGGGAGAAAGAGAAGAGAGAGGAGAGGAGTGTGAAAATTTAAAAAAATAAAGCAGGCCTGCATACTACGTTAGAATAATCTAGAAAATAATCTAGAAAAGGACTTTGCTGTCTTTGGCTCTGGTTGCTGGCACATGTATAATAACTGACTAAAGGAATTAAATCAATGTCTATGAAGATTTTGAGGGAATAATGTTACCAAAGAAACCAGAAACCTGGCCTAAAAAATTCATGACTTCATACAATCCTGGAACCCATATTTATTTCTCCAAAACTGGGTTACGAAGGAAGTACGAATCCAAGATCATTCTCCCCAATGTCCACTCCAGATGTGGCCCATGGAGGATAGCGGAGAAGGAAGAGCCTCCAGAAATCAAAGCCAGCAACCCTGGAGAACAGTGGACATGGGGAATTCTCCCAGAAAGCAGAGCCAGGGACAGGCTCTACTTCCAGGGCAGTTGTCTCACAGGGTCTGCCCGGCCAGATTTAATCATCGTTTTGGTCCAGTGACTGTTGGCTATTTACCATTCTTTCCTTTTATAAATGAGAGTGGGTTTTGTTTGTTTGTTTGTTTTTTCCAGTTCCCATGTTCTTGCCCCATTGTTGCCTAGTGGATGTGGTGGGGAAAGTGTGAGAGTGAGTTTATATTTCAAGTTCTAAATCATTTAAACCCCCCAGAGAGACTTGGACTTTATGGAGAGAGCTGTTTATCACCAGAGATTCGGGAATTTGAGCTTGATATAGTAACTGGATGGGATGGTTAGATGTCTCCTTTGGGATGGCGGATGGACGGATTGCTAACAGCTATGGCTGTTAACCAGGGAGGGTTTCCCCCCGTGTTCTCTTTCCTTCTTTACTGGCTGGGAGTAAACACTGAACAAAGACCTATGGAAGGATGAAGATGCGAGATAAAAGGAGTTTGGGCCCTGAATTGCTATGTGGAGGAAGACAAATTATAGGCAAGGAATACTCACTTTGTTTTCTTTAGTAAATTTTTATTTTGGAGTAATTTTAGAGAAAGGTTGCAGAGAGAGTTTTTGTAGACTTCCTCTAGCTGTCATATAAGTGAAAAATAAACTTCTATTTCTTGGAGCCATCATATATTTTAGAGAATTTTACAGCTGCTAGCATTACCCCAAAATAAGATAACTGTAGTTGATTTTCAGTATCAAAATGAAAGGTCTAATGCATAAGGACAATGAGAGCAGAATAGTTTGTTAATGGGAGTGATCCTAGAGACCTGAACTTTACAACTATTATCCACTGATGTTTCAGTTTCTTCTCAGCATGGGAGAAAAAAACGTACATATGTATGTGTATATATGTGTGTATATATGTGTATACATATATATATGTATGTATATGGTATTTAAACCTCTTAAAAATAGGAATTAATTTTATATTGCTATGCATTTAGAACTTACTGCTCTTAATTATACTAAGATTTATAATATCCACTGAAAATTTTATATACATGTCTTATAGTCAGCTTATAAGGATAGATGAGTTACAGGATGGAAGGACATTTCTCGTTTTGAAAAATTATACAAAGATAATATTATCTGCTAACATTTATTGAGTGCTTATTGTTTGCCAGACACTGTACTATTTTTTTTTGCATTTTATTGGCATATTTAATTTCTCACCAAAGCTCTAAGAGGTCAATAATACTAACCCCTTTTTATAAGTGTAGAAATAGACACAGACAGTTTAACTTTGAAAATCTATAGCTAATAAAAGGCACAGGTAATATTTAACCCAGATCTAAGTTCAATTATTACAATTTATTGCTTCTCCAGCAACATAAGTGGGTATTATTATTATACACACACACACACACACACACACACACACACTTATACATATGGGCAGTCGTTAAATTCCTGGGGAACTAAAAAGTTGAGATCCTCTGTGTGCATAAAAGGAAGTTTCTAAGGTAGAAATTCAAAGAAAGTCAAACTTATAAATTTATACACATTGATATGGGAAGCTAGAAATCAGATTTCAGATCTGTTATAAATCATCTTAATATTCCTTTAGGGGTATTAATAGTGCTGATCATTCCTAAATCAATATGCTAGCCAATCTATCATATCCAACTGAGTTATGAGGATATTGACAAAAAGGGAGCTTTCATCACCTGTCTTCTGCTTTAATGCTCTTTGTTAAAGCATTAGGCCAAGAAATATGTGATCATTCCAAATCACATTATGCTGACTGAGACTTATGATTTAGGAAATTCTGGATCCAAAATGTTAATTGCTTTGCATGAATATCAGGAAAAGTTTGGCTATCTCAAGCTGTGATATACTTAATCGAAATAACAATTATAAAGAAAACTTGGGGTCAACAAAAATCTCATGAGATAGGTTTGAAGGGAGGCAAGGCTTTCCTACATCACAGTATAAATAACAGAAAATTTTCTAGTACTTATATAAGCATTTACCCATAGCTTATTATTATGATCTGATAATTTTACAAATTATTATGGGACACACTCTTGGGAAATATTCCAGCTTAAGACATTAGATGTTCTTATGAAACATTCATTTTTAGCCAGGAAACATTTCATATTTAGTATGCTCGTACATTAAGAATTTTTAATAGATGTTCAAAATGTACTTGTTTATTTATATTATAAAATATCTCTGCTATTAGTATTGCAAAGAGAATGCTTCACTTTGGACAGTCCTATTCTTTCTCAAGAATCTCAGAACTTTTAAATGTAACTCACATCAAAAACCTACATTTTGTTCTGCCAATTGCTTCTAGATAAGTTTCAGAATGCTGGCAATGGAGGGTCTTCATTGTTTGATCTTAGGTCCTTTCCCCTTTTGCCAGATTGTTAATTAATTTTTGAATTTTGAAAGATTGAATAGTGGTAATAATATTAGCAGTAACTTAATACAGTTTAATTTTAATAAATTATATTCTCACTTAATTACAGAAGCATTTCTTGTGAGGAAGCTTTAAGTATTATTTTTATGTATGTTTTTCTTTTTTGTTTCCATATGTTTTTAAATAGTATATAAATCCTCCCTCTAAACATAAGTGGACATGTGTGTATGTCTACCCACATATTAAAGTGTTCATAGCCTCATTTATTTTGCTAGTTTTTATAGATTATAAAATGTTGATTTCAATGACATATACAATTCTCATTTGAAAATTTCATGAGTTTCTACCTCTGAATTTACTTCCAATATTTTAGCAAAAAAGAGGCCTTGACAATTCAAAATTTCCTGAAATATTTTTTAGAAATGTCACTTAAGAGTTTCTTTTGACATGGTTACATATTAATCAACTTTTTAAAATCACAGTATTCTGTATCTTAAGCAACCGAGCTTTCCCAATAAACACTTGAATTGTGGTAATTCTTCCTCTGTGGAAGAAAAAAAAAAGTCAGGCCTCATCTTTTTTGTGTGTGTGAGTGCAATCTTTTTTTTTCAATGATGCTATCTTCCTATTGAATTATCATGTCTTCTAAATAGGAATCATTTGTAACTACCATTGAAAAAACTTGAAATATAAATGTCTTCTGATTTGGATTCTTTTGAACCCAATATTGCTGAAAATCTGTGTTTTTCCTTCTTTGTCACCACCCACCACTCTCTCTTTCTCCACTTCTGCCCTGCTCCTCCCCAGGTACTTAGCTTTCTAATTGTGCAAAGCAAAGTGGAAGAATATAGTATTCAGAATATATAATGCATATTTTCTTTTAAATTCCTCTCTGCTGTTATTAGAATATGCATCACAGTTAAAGTTTTCAGATATGTTTTCCTCCAAAAAGAGGAATTAAAAAGTCACTTTTTCAAAGTGCCTTTATTTCTTCTTGCTTCCTTTTTCATTTCTTATCTATTTAAAGAATATGAAACTGATGGGTGGGATTAGGACGTGATATATTACATACTGTAAAAATAACAGAATTTGGGCGTATTATTTTCCCTGTGTAGGAGGGTCTACTATGAAAGTTATACATAAACATGAAACATTCCACATAGCTCTGATTTTAAATAGATTACCATTTTTGATGAAAGTTTATATCTTGTGGCCTAGAATTGAAATAAAATCACTTGAAGAAAAGCATTAGTTTGTTCCAACATTTTCACAGACAAGTACATTTTCTGAGGCATACCTCCCATTAGCAACCTCCCTGGATACTTGGATGAAAAACAGAAATAAATCTGTGGTTAAGTTTAGTTTTTATCTTCGCAGTTTCTCAAAAGGTTTTTTTGGTGTATCCCAATTCTTACATTCCAATTTTCATTTTTTTTGCCAAATTCTATTTCTTAAATTTATTACAATCAGAAATTAAGGAAAGTTAGTCAAGCTATTTTTTGTTTTTTGGAATGTGGCGACATGGCCAATATTTCTTGTACTCACAATGATTTAGTTGTTTAAAAATAATAAACATCAACCTAAATGATGTCTATTTTTTTAAAAGCCATGTGTATGTGGTAGACAACAGCTTTTGAGAAAGGAAAAGGATAGTTAAGATGGCAGGACTTTACCTCATCATGCCTTTAATCTTCTAATTTTAACTATTTGTGGACTCATATGAAATTTATCCATGTCCCACCATTATTCTAACACTACCTAAATGTAACTTGTCATTGTCCTAATGGGAGGTAATGTTATAAACAAAAGAAAGACCAAAGTCTTCTGTTTTGGTCCTTATTAATTTATGGTGGGCACCCATAAGCAAATGTTCCTTTTTTTTTTGGCTCTTCCCTAAACCTCTAAGTATACTATCAGTCAGAAATCTGATGCTCTCTTTTTATCTCTTTTATCCCTGCAAAAAAATTCAAGAGAATGATTCAAAAATCTTCCTGAGGACATATCAAAGTTTAGCACTATTTTTAAAATTTGTTCAATATTTCTTGGTCAACATCTGTGCCACTTGCAGTGCTCGCCAGCCTCTCAATTCTGGGATAAATTAAGTTAAATTCAGCCTAAGCCACATTTTCCTATCTCCCAGATATCCGAAGGGAAACACTTGGGGTAATGATTCTTATACCTTCATATTCTTTCCCTGATTTATTTAGTCCCAAACACGTGTTCCCGCAAGAAGAAAATCAGGCTGCCTCATGACTTTCCTCTTTAAATAAAAACTAATTGTGTACAGTATACATATTTTCTTCTTTATGGCTGAATACTATTTTCCTTTACTTCTCTCCTATCTTTTTCGTATACATTCAGTAGAATGTTTCTCTCTAAGAATTTTCTCAGACTGAGAGTTGCCATTCATATGGAACCTGGACATACCACAATTTTAGTCTAGAAATAGACTCTTACAAACAATCAGAGTCCCCAAACACAGAGATACCTGGGTAATATAATTTTCTACATTTCTTTCATGCCAAGTGTATTCACATATTGTCTTAATTTTTACTTCACCTTGTTTTTTTTCTCTGTAGAATCACCTATGTTTAGCCATAAATTTCTAAGTCAATATAGTGAGAAACTGAGGGCCAAAATAGACATATAAACATTTTATTCTACTCCTACTACTATTAATGGTATTAGATCTAAGGCATTATGTAATTTTTTTAAGCTTCAGCTATATAGTTCCTAATATTAGTAGATAAAATAACTTATCTCTTTTATTCCCCATAGTGTAGATACTTACTCTGTTGGTATAAACAAAAGGAAATAGTTTAGAGAGTAGATCAGGAAACTATAGATGAGTAATCTAGAACACTTGAGCCAAACTGACATTTTCGTCACACTGCAAGTCATATGTTAAATTTTAAATAAAAAGATTCAAGACAACAGAGAATAATATCAAGAAAACTATCTTATGAATACCTCATAAGAAAGCAAAATAGAAAACAAATAAGGAATTACTGAAGATCTGAATTATTAAAATGTTGAAATGGCCTTCTTATTTTTAACCAAATGAAATAAATCATTGTCAAATCACTATTTGGCTATGTTGGGCAGAAACAACCAATATCTAATTTCATGACATTTAACTGTCTGGAAATTCTCAACAAATTAGAAAGAGACTTTATTTTCAGTCTCAAAAAAATATTTTTTCTTTCATTGCCCAGAAGGGCTTACATTGAAATATTGAATTTACTTCTTACTTCTTCAAGTGTAGCTTCCATCACTGAAGAAATTCTTCCCTTTTTTTGAAGCTCTGATCCACAATATATCAAGTTTAATCCATGATATGTAAAGTTCGACAAAGATGTCTACCCGCTGTCAGCTGTCTGTGGTCTGCTGACATCTTTCCTCATACATTGTTATTTCTTAATGCAAAGGCAGAAAAGCACTAACTCAGTGAAAATGGTGTGCTTGTGTTGAAAGGTCACTTCTAAAAGCATTGTGGGAGGCAAAGCTTTTAATAACTATGATACTCTTTTAAGAATTAACAGACTTTCAGTCAAATACTTAAAATAAGCACATTGAATGCCCTCAGCATCTTTAGTCAATATTTAGTAATTGTATCTTTCCAATTTCCTTTCTTCACTTATTCTTTGAGCTTTTCAGAGATCCCAAACTCACCTTCTGCTGCCACAAAAGCAGATTTGGTTCTGAAGGTTAATCCAACTCAGCAGGATTGAAGGATGGCACTTTTCCTTGGTCGTAAGTATGTTGGCTCAGGCCAGACAGCTGTTAGGACATTCTCCTCTGGGAATCATGCCCTCAACACCCACCGTTGATGCACATACATGGTCTACTGGCTGCCGACTTCCATGCCCATCTGCTCAAATGGCATGGTGCCCACTCACAAGTTGGCTGGATTCTTGCCCTTAGTGTGTAGGTGCCAGGCAATGATGGGTTTAGATGGGCAGCCTGCATAATACTACAAGTGACAATTTTTTTTTCTTTTTCTCTGTGTACAATATCTGTCCTCTGTGCCTTCCCTGAAAGAGAAACTTGTGTTTCTCCACCTTTGATTATACCTGTGGACATATGTGGCCTTGTACATGTAGATGTCCACATGTACTCAACCTGCCACCAACTGTAAGATAAAAAGGAAGAATTCACAGAGCCCCAAATGACAAGTTCTAACACTGAAACGGGTTGGATTGTGAAAATGCCGACCACCTGGAGTCTGTCAGAAGATATTTACCATGGGTATAAGTACAGCAGACCTCTCATAGATAGCAGTGGCATCAGGAAACAGCTTAAGTTATAGCACTTTCTGTCTGTTGCAGTTCCAACAGAAATCACTTGCCTTGCATTGAAAAGGCATGTACAACAGCAAATGAAATAAATCAGGCAAAAAGAACAAGCTAAATGGGAACACAATTTATATGTTCAATGGGGGCAAGAGTGCAAGCTATGATATTCAGACCTCAGAAATAACCCTGACTGGAGGTCCTAATGGAAAGAAAAAGAAACAGAAATAGCATCTCTTCTTCCAATCTACAGCAAACCCATGGAGAGGAATAGATTGGCATAGGAGGTTGTGACTTTAATGATCCAAAGCATATGAATGCTTGTTAGCAGACAGCAGACAGACATAAGTAAGAACAACAGTAATGGCTGCATCTGCAGCCTGGCCTGTGACACTAAAACCAATCAGGCAGCATCGGAGGGCAGTGCCGGAAGGTATGTGAAAGCGTGCTTTCCTTGTGTGTTTATTTAAGGGTGATTGAATTCAGGGTGTTGTCAGTCTGCCTTGCAGAATGGTTGTCCAATGTGTAGGTATGATCTTTCTCTCTGAATATGCTCTGTTGAGTCAGTTAGTTATGTGTGACTACTTGATCTGTCCTAGTCTTTATGCAGTGCCAAAATCCTCTAGTCCAAGTTCCAAAGGAACAGGGCCTAAAAACTTTTGGCTCTAGAATCAAATTAGGCTTCTCTGCTTCCCTAGCCAGAAGTGCATAAATACCCAATGGCCAAAACCAAAGAATTTGACATTGTGGAATGAATAGAGCTGTCATATACCACTAAAGTGCAGAAATATCTACTGTTTGAAGTCAAGACTAGTTCAACATCTTCAGTAATCAGAACAGACTTCTTTGGACACCTTTATGGGTTAGTTTGGCTTTTGACTGGAAATTTTTCTGGCAAGCTGTTGATTCCAGATATCAGAAATATAAGAACATACGGTTTATGAGAGAAAATCTGCCATTTTTTTCCTGTCAAAAAAAATTCTTAAAGGCAGCACATTTTCATAAAAGATAGACCCCTCATTACTTTCAGGTTAACACCACCTGCTTAGATGTATTCATAAAAGAGAACTATTCAAAGAAGAGGTAAATTGGTATAGTTTGAAAAAATATTATGTGAAACTTAATTTGGAATTATCTCAGGAGTTTCTGGTGAAAATAGAAAAAGAATGGGTAGAGTGATCCAAAATTCCTTAATCTGATTACTGTGCTGTGATTTAACTATCGGAGTTCCTTGAACAAATCATTTCCCTCATGATTTATCACATCTCAAGGATATATTAAGAATCATATGCAACTAATTTATTGAAAATGTAGAAAAGCAGTTGACCCATGAAGAGACTCTTGAAGGTAGAGACCATCTTTTACTCATCTTTAAATCAACACTACTTAGCATAGTATGTCCATAGGAACACTGTAATATGGGATTGTTTTTTTCAAACTTTGTATCTCCTTATACACATGGCCTACTATTTCTCTGAATTATCCACAATCTTCAATAGCTTTTCCCTAAGATACCTGATTAGAAACATGTTCATTATTCTTTTCAAAATATAAACCAAGTCAGTTGCTAGCCTTTTTTCAGATGCACTTCCCTAATTTCTTATAGGAAATTTAACATCTATTTTTACTGAAATAAAGTTGAATTTTTAAAATGATCCTCCCATTAGTCTATAATTGAAATATAATAACTGATACTAGTTGGATACTAGTTCCTTGATCTATGTAGTATATATAATACTTGGAGCTTATATTCCTCTTCTAAAGGAGAAAATTGAGAAGATATATAGATACAGATAAGTATAGATATGCATATAGATACAGGTTGATATATTTTTGATTTTAAATAGCATTACATGGTTATATAGATTATTAGTTTAGACTGCCCTGTGTTCTATCATAACTTGCCCTCTGGGCAGATTACTTAACCTCTTGATGCCTCTATTTTCTCAACTGTAAAATATGGCATGGTATAGTACTTATTCCTCGTATTATTGCATTAGAAATAAGGAAAGTAATACATACACTGCTTAGACCACATGGTAAACCCTTATTATTACAATCTCCCCTATATTCCCTATACCAGTTGTGTTATTCCTCTTCCAGTAGTCCTTCCAGTAAATGGGCAAATATTCTCTAGTAAATGGGTAATTAACCTTAAGCCAATGTACTTATAAAATTGTTTTGTGCTTCTACAAACTCTTTTAAAATGATTCCTTTCTTTCCTTGAGGAAACTCCATTTCCTTCTAAGACTTTGAAAGCATTTTATTAGAAAAACCTTTAAACACACAAAGAGATGGGATTAGACAGGTATGTATACCAGGAAGTAGGAATCTTGGGCTTATGTTCAAATTCTGCCTGCCTCAGTCTCACCTCTGGCCCTCACTGAATCGCATCCTTCCCACATGCAAAATACATCCTCCCTGTCCGTGATTCTATTGGGAGAATCCTTATCCTATTATAGCATCAGCTCAAAGTCCAAAGTCTCATCATCTAAAGCTAAATCTAATTATCTCACCACCTCAAAGACCAAAATCTAGTCACCTAAATCACCTAAATCCAGCTTTGAAAGAAGTTGAGCTAGGCTGAGATCTGGAGCCAGTATTGTTTAACAAGTACTGTGTATTGTACATGCTGTGAGGTAGTAATGAGTATTGCGTCCATTGCATAGATGATAAATCTATGGAGGATGGGAAAACATCACAAAGTTTGTAAGAGTCATAGTCTCCCGGATTCATCTGATTCAAAACCCCATGCATTCCAACTCCAAAGCTTTTATACTGACTCTACTGCCTCTCAAAGTGGATATTCAACAGGAACTTGTTAGCTGATCATTCATTTTATTGCACTGTTTGCAGAGCAAGATATGGGTAATGTTTATGAGACTTCCATTTAATTATTTTATAACTAATCAAGTGCATGTTTTCTATTTTAATCATATTTCAGATAAAGTATCTTTATCTGAAGTATAATCATCTAGAATATCATCTAAGATGAAACAATGATAGCAAAACTTTGAAAATCAAGAAGAGGAATAGACTGAAAATGTGTATACTTTACCATTATACCCACTCAAAACTAGTGTTATAGTTTTTTATTTGGTGAATCCTAGAACTGAAAAATCATTGAGAATTATTTATTATTGGAGTCGAGGTAAAGGTGCCAGGACAGATTTCTAGTGGAAAGTGTAGATTGACCATACATCTTAATCTCCCCTACCTATTAAAATCCTTTTGAAATCACAGCAAAAGAATAAAAATACATTATCTTTACAAAGTCATGAAGAATGAGAATGCGAGAAAAAGTGGATGATACGTCTCAGAAATTTTAGGAAGATAAATTTTAGGAAGTGTTTGAAAGAATTATAATGACTTTATAAAACAAAAGCAATTATAACCTGTGTTTGTGGTTTTGGGGTTAGGGGTATAAATGCCAAAAAATTAACGAGTCCCCTTTTCCCCACAGAACTTCAAAGAAGCTCATACTTGATAGCACCTGGTACCATGGAAGACATAGTCAAAATTATCTACAACAGCCATCATTCAGAAAGGTTAGACTCACAGGCCGACTTATCTATTGCACATAACCAGGTGACAGCTCCCAGACCTGCATGAGACAACATTAAATCAGGAAGCTTCTGGAGTCTGGACTCAAGGTCACCTGGCATTGCAGAGGGAAGAGATGAGTGTGGGGCTGCAAACTAGGGGATTAAAGTCAGCCTCCATAAACAATGACTCCTTAGGCTCCTATTCTGAATTGTTTTCCCAGAAATGCTAGAGGCAAAAGTGTATCCCTTTATTCAGAAGACTGGAGGAGTCTTCTCTAGTAGAATGAATTGCTCCAAAGTCCTATAGACACTGAACTTCAGATATCCTCAATGAAAAATCAGCTTGGTTGTATGATCGATCCATGGAGAAGCTTGTCAGTCAAGTCCAGTGCCCCTGCTCCAAACACACAGAGACTCCAACCAGCATTTTGATACCCCTTTTGAAAATGTGAATAGGTAGGCATGGGTTACCAGAAATTAATTAATTACCTACCAATAATTAAATAAATATTTATCGAGCACCAGATTTTGTATAATGCACTGTTCTAAAATACTGAATAAAATAACCTCTGCGTTCATGAAGCTTACAGTCTTTAGGAAAAGTTTTAAATGAAATAGGAATCTCAAAATAAGCAAACATAAAAAAGGGACTCCCAAGTAAGAAGAAATGGTACAAAAAAGATGAAAACTTTAAAATAAAAACTTATTAGTAATATTATCAAGACATAAGGAAATATAAAGGATTCATAAAAATGGAACAATAGTAAACAAAAGAGACATTAGAAAATTAAAAAATAATCTATATTTTAAATCAACAGAATTTCTGGAGTAAAACAAAGATAAGTTACCCAGAAATATTAGTAAAAATAGAGATGAATCATAGAAAGAAGAGATAAGAGAATAATCTAGAAAATTCAACATTTGCCTAATAGAAAAACTTGAAAAGAAAAAAAAATTTTTAAATGGATGGATAAAAATTTTCACATAAGGTGCAAGAAAATAACCCAGAATTTTATGATATGTTATCCTTCAGATTGGAGGAGCCAACCAAGTGTTCAGTATAGTAAGTGAATAAGTTGGTTCATGGAATTTTAGAACTGGTCATGTAGAAAAGATTCTAAAATCTTCCAAAAAGTGGAGAGGAGGGAAAGAAAGATCACATACACCAAAGGGATGATAATCAGAATGGTAAATAATGTTTTCAAAATTTAAGGAGAAAATATTGTCAACTTAGAATTAAATAGCCTTTTAAACTATCGATCAAAGATAGCATTGAATACAGTTGTTTCCTGATATGGAAGGACTCAATGTATTCACTTCTACTACATTCTTGTTTGGAAGCCAATGAAGGAAGTGCTTTAGCAAAGTGAAGAATCTGATCAAGGAAAAGAAAGCATTAGAAATAAAGCATAGGAACACAGGAACGCGGCAGCGAGAAGTCCCACGTTCACGGCTGTGTGTTAGGCCAACAGTCGTCAATCCAAATGGAAGCAAGAAGATCAAGGGCAATGGGATGAAGATTGTTCTTTTTCAAGGAGACAATGTATTATTTAATGCTTCAATGTTTGGTGAAAAGACAGATAGGATTTTGACAAATTTTCTGGTATCTTTGGAAAAATTAAATTTAGGTATGACAAAATGCAAGTAAATTTAATACTAAGCAATCATTAACTCCATGCAAGAAAATTAAACCCAAAAGAAATATATATAAATATACATATATATATATATATATATATGAAAATAATTCTTGGCTTAGCTGTAAATATTTAGATAGTCACAATAATGTCAACTAGTAATAAAAACAAAAATTGTGATATAACTATAATGGAACAATAGAGGGAAGGGAAGAAGATAAGATGTGGGGTATAAGAGAATACTAAACTATCATAAACAAAGTTAGTACATAAAGCCTAAAACAGGTAAATCAGAAAAAAATGGCATATGTGTAGTATTTTTTAAAATGAAGCTCAATACCAAAAAGAAACAACAAAGAACAGCTAAGCGCTTGCCTGTGGGAAGTGGGCTTGATGAGTAGGGAGATGGGAAAGCCAGAGGAATGCTATATTTACTCAAAAGCTTTACAGATGAATGTCTTAACTTCACATATAACTTTGATAAAAATAAAAAACGATTACAAATTAAGAGTAACATAAGAAAAGAAAGTTTTCCTCAAATAGTCATGAAAGGAAGAGAAAGGGACCAGGCTGTTCTTACACCTACTTGGATAAATGCCCAACCAGAACTCTCAGCAATCAATCTACATCATGAAAAGTCCCACCTCCCTATCGGATCCTTCAATATGAGTTGAATACAAGAAGAATTATAAGTGTGGTTTAGTAGAGAATAACTTTTACAAAATCACAATGGTAGCAGCTAGTAGGTTCAAGCATTGCATTCACCACTAATCTGTGTGACCTAGGGCAAGTTATTTAACTTCTCTGTACCTCAGTTTCCCCATCTACAAGATAGCCTCTACCTCCTAGAGTTACGTGGTAATTAAGTGGGTGATTAAGTATTAAGTGGGTTAATACTTCTAAAGTGCTTATAAGGGCAAATGGTGTGTGATAAGTACTCAATAAATGCTTGCTGTTTTTATCATCAAATGAATCCCTGAATTCTTAACCCTAAAAAGATCCCCCCCTAAAGTGGAGGCCTCGGTCTTCTGATCTTAGAGCTTCAGACTGATGACTCACAACTTAATGCACCTACTAAGGGCAGTGAGAATAGTCAGGGTCAAGGAGAAAGCAAAGGGAAGTGGGGACTGTAGCTCTTCTCTTATTCCCTCTGGCCTTGGCTTCCCCTTGTTTTTTTTACATGGACAGATGAGCTTTCCAAAGAAATAGCCAAGAAGTGAAATGCTTATGTTTGCATTTAGCGTGATATCTGAAAAAGACATTCAGGCTAATATTTAACCAGATGTTTATCTTTTGGGACATTAAGTGGAAGGGGCTGGGAAATAGCCTCTTGGTCAGTAGTGGGTGAGGTGCCATTAGCTCCCTGACACTGCAAAGTCCACGGAAACAATTTTCATGTTTGTGATTTTTACAGAAATCTACAAAGAAAAAGAAAAAGCCCTTTCACTGGTCACCTACTTAAAACCTTTTCATTTTCACATCGAGGGAAGCTGCCAAAATAGTATTAATTTTTTAAAAATAACTCTTGCACTAATGCTCCCCTTGGATGAATAAAGAGGGAGTCTAACTCTGAGCCCATTTTTTATCCTCCATCGTGTACACACCACAGCGCACGAGTTAGCTCATTAGTGCTCTCGGCAAGGGCCATCATTTTTAAATGATCAAAGCATTTGTTTGGGGAGAAATCAGTCACATAGAGTAATGATTCCCAAATTGTGATCCTGTGCATTTAGGGGAGACTCCTCTGTGGTTCATTTAGGAGATATTTTAAGGGAAATGTGAAGGCTGATAAAATACAGGACCAAGTGGGAATGTTCTGAAGATAAAGTAACATAGAATGGTCATTATATTGTTTTGGGGATAGGGATTTGAAATCATCGGCAATTCAAAAATGAGAAATGAGAAGCTTAAATCATAGGATATGAACAGGTGCAAAACATACCTAGGAACCAATGATTTGGGTCATATGCTAAAAGGAAAAATTTTAAATAGAAACAAATTTTGTAATATAAACTCTTAAAACAGAAACTAGACAGCTCAACTTTAAAACAGAAAATTTTAAAGGAATAACCTTTCAAAATAAAATTTTTCATAGTGCAAGAGGCAAAAATTTTCGCTCTTTGTAAGTAGAGATTATTTAAATAGAGAGTCCTACATTGTAATCAAAAAGAAAATATGATTTTGCTCCTATTTCATATTCTCAAATTTCTCTGGTACTTTGTGGCTTTACCACTGATCTTATTTTCCTCATCCAGCCACAGTGAAAGACACACCCAACTCAGCAGCAATAAAAAAGAAAACGTTGCGATTATTTTTGAAATGTTGGCCGCAAGCTCAACAGAAGCTTAATGGCAAAGTTCTTGAAGGAATGTAATGAGTATTTATTAAGTATCCTTTACAGGAATTCGGTGGGGGTCTTTTCTCAGGAAATAGGACACGTTGCAGGGACCTATGGCGAAGTTAATTTGGGGGTCTCAGGTTAAAGAAGAAAAGGAATACTATATGGAGACTGGCAGGACTTGGTGAAACCAATGAACTTGGGGTTGGAAAGTTTTTAAAACATATATATTAAAATAACTTTCTTATAAATTTAGCATAGAATACTTACTCTTTTCATACTATGAAATGCCATTTGAAATTTCTGCTTAAGAAAAACCACTTTCACATGGTTTATGAAGTCTTCCTGATGATACTGCTAAAGAAATGTCCTACAATTGCAATTAATAATGGGGGTATATAATGTATGGCAAAGAAGGTGAAATTCATTCTAACCACAAAACAAGGATATTTCCAGAGAGAAGATGTCTACTTTTTTTGGACCCCCAAGCACACCTCAAGGAAACACACCTGTAAATGACAGCCAATCATATTGCAGTGACTATATGCATTGGGCAGCATTCCAAGGGGATACAGCAGAATCTTAGAGGGGACTGCAGTTTAAGAAAAGCTCCCATGTGATTATGATCTGCTCCCAGCCTAATCTTAGATTAAAACCCTATCAGAAAACCAAAAATTTGCAGCAACAAAAAATACAGGAAAAGTTCAAAGTATATGAGCTTTAATCTACGTGTCAATAGTGAAAAGCAATGGGGCAATGAAATCTTCAATAGGGATGAAGTAAATTAAAAAGAGAAGCTATTTATTTTTCTTTTAAGTTAGAGATCATATCCACTTCATTCTCTCAATCAGAAAGAACAGCAGACTACTGGGTCTGTAGCAGGTATGGGATAAATGTTAAGTCGAATATAAAATATCAATAAAATAGTTCATTTTATTTTTCAAAAGGGTTTATATATATATATATATGTATACAATCTCATTTTGTAAAAGCAGCAGCACTGTATAATATAAGGGAAATTATTACCTCCATTTGGAAAATAATAAAATTGAGCTACAGTTTAAATGAATATTTCTTGAGTGATTTCTACGGACAAAACATTCTGTTAAGTCCTGTGTAGGCCTGGCAAAATTGCTATTATAATAAACAATATATCTTTTTTTAACACCATTCGAAATGTCATTTGACTGACAAAACCAGCCTCTTAAATAGGTATCACTAATTTCTAAACTGAGGCTCAAAGATAATAAGTAAGTAGATATTAGATAGCTAGTTACCTGGTCCCATACTGATACGCAGTGTTTTCTTGAAGGCACATAAAGTAGAATCTACTGCTCTCTTTCTATTGGACTGTTCCATCCCAAAACATCCAGCTAAGGTACAGATGGATAAAGAAATTAGTCCCGCTTTATTCAAGTCAAAGTCATCAGAAATGATTCCTAAGTAAGCATGTTAGATAGCAACCCAACTAAATCAGTTCATCTAGTTTGCTGTCCCTCTACTGGCTATGCAATGCTGTTCAATTTTTTTGAGGTCATATTATACAGTAAGACTTACAGTTGATGCTAAAGGCACTTGTCCTTCAGACTTTTGCCTCACCAAGAATCTTGCCTTCTCTTTAGTGTATCCAACCCTTCATCCTGTCGAATGCTATTCTTTGCAATTCAGCTCACATGATATACTTCAAAACATAAGCACGCAGAGCAACAAGCTGCATCAGCGGCTATGTCATTTCAGGTTACATGTTTCTGTCTTTTCTTCCTGAGACTTGGGCTGCCGGGGTGCTGACCTCCTCAGTTGAGTCGACTGCCATGGGCTACTAGTCAAAGAGAAAGAACAAGCTCTGAAGAGCAAGGGCAATCACAGCAGAGAAACTTCTGGATTGCCTAATCTTACATTCCTGTCTTTTACTCTGCCATGCCAACTTGATGATTTATAAAGACTGTCTTTTTATGTGGTTCCAACTTTAAACTTCCATTTAAGGACAGCGTCTTTTTGTTTTGGTCAATTTTGCTTCTAGTAAACAAAATTGCAACATGGCAGCATTTCACCTTTAGCTTTAAAAAGAAAAAAAAAAGAAAATCAGAAGCAGAGAAATCCCTAGACACTCATAGATTTTTAAACACAGTGTTTTACATGGAGTATCTTGTTCTCACACTCAGACTGGAACTCTGTGACCTTTCGATTGCTGTATACTTTTATTTCCTTTTTGTGTTCCTATTCTTTATCTTATCCTTTGTAGACACTTTAATACACTTGATCATTTGTTTCAACGATAGGTTTATATCAGTACAAAAAAAAGATAGTAGCCTTTGATGGTGCCCACTGAAGTCATTTCCATTTTCCTCATTGGTCACTGTTTCTGTTACATAGGAGAAACATGGCTTACTCTTGAAAGACAATTTAAATCTCTATAATTCCAATAATGTAGACCTCTTTAGGCTGATAATAATTAATCGTTGGTTATAACTACATAATTCATTTGTTATGAATAAATTGCAATACCTGACAATGCCTAACAACCCAGCTGACTTTATCCCACCTTGGCTTATCTTGGAGTCTGAAGACGAACTCTTCTCCTGTGCTTAGCTTAACTCCAGAGCCAGTTAACAGGAACAAGAATTAAGTCAGGCCTCTCTCTTCCACTATCTTGAGAGAATGAACTTTTAGTGGGTGTCTTAAGGCTCAAAGTTGGTGAACAGCCCACTTTGAATCTCTGCTGCCAGTTAGGCCTAAGTGCTAGGTCAAAACTTGGCAATTCTTGGAGTTTTTCCCTATCTTCTTTGCTTGCCTCTAATACTGACTTAATCTGTTAAGATTAATCTCCTATCCTTGACAGCTAGCTGGTACCCTGATCCTCCACAGTGATGGAGAGTATCTACCCTAAACCATACTTGGTTGCTTGAAGGGCTGTCACCCCTGAGTTCCTGCTCTTTGTCTTTCCTGGCTGTATATTATAATCTTAGTATCCCTGCTACTTAGCGGGAGCCCTGCTACATATAGACAGATCTCTTGTTACATAATTCTATTTTACCTAAATCTGTGTGACTTGGCTACTAGTAAGTACTTGGCTGCGCTGGTACCCATGATTGCCTCAAAGATCTCTAAGATTCTTTCACCCACAAACATTTGCCTTCCCAGAACCAGTCCTTGAAACTATTAATTCCCAACCTAGTAGAAACTGAGTTTTCCTGGTGAATGTCATCAAGGGAAAGTAGAGGCCCCTACAGAGTTCATTATACCATATGAAAGATGCCAAGTTGGTTTTGCAATAACTCAATATTATTTTTCCAAGCCTGTCGCCACCTTTCACACACACACTCCTTGGGGAAATGCCTGGCGGAGAAAGGAAATAAAAGTCCAGGCACACCTTGTTTTTTGCACTTTATTGAACTTTACAGATATATTGTGCTTTTCACAAATTGAAGGCTTGTGGCAACCTTGCATTGAACAAGTCTATTGGTGCCATTATCCCCACACCATGTGTTCGCTTTGTATTTCTGTGTCATATTTTGGTAATTCTTGCAATATTTCAAACTTTGTCATTATTATTATATCTGTTATGGTGATCTGTGATCAGTGATCTTTGATGTTATTATAGTAGTTGTTTTGGTCACCATGAACCATGCCCATGTAAGACAATGAACTTAATTGATAAATGTTGTGTTTGCTCTGACTGCTCTACCAACTTGCCATTCCTTACATTTTGTAAGGCTGTAGATGCCGTGGATAGTGATTCTTGTGATGGATCTGGACAAAGTAAATTGAAAACCTTCTGGAAAGGATTTACTATTCTAGATGCCATTAAGAAAATTCGTGATTCATGGGAGGAGGTCAAAATATCAACATTAACAGGTATTTGGAAGTTGATTCCAATCCTCATGGACAACTTCGAGAGAGTCAAGATTTTAGTGGGAGAAATAATTGCAGATGTGGTGGAAATAGCAAGAGAACTAGAATTAGAAGTGGAGCCTGAAGATGTGACTGAATTGCTGCATCTCATGATAAAGCTTGAATGGATAAGGAGTTACTTCTTATGGATGAGCAAAGAAAGTGGTTTCTTGAGATGGAATTTACTCCTGGTGAAGATGCTGTGACCATCATTGAAATGACGACAAAGGAAGTACAGTATTCCATAAATTTATTTGGTAAAGCAGCAGCAGAATTTGTGAAGATTCCCTCCAATTTTGAAAGAAGTTCTACTGTGGGTCAAATGCTATCAAACAGTATCATGTGCTACAGAGAAATATTTCATGAAGGAAAGAGTCAATCAACGTGGCAAACTTCATTGTTATCTTATTTTAAAAAATTGCCTCAGCCCCTTTAACCTTCAGCAACCACCACTCTGATGAGTTAGAAGCAGCCATCAACATGGAGGCGACTCTTCCACCAGCATAAAGATTAGAACTCTCTGAAGTCTCAGATTTTTT
>NW_012141524.1:3390778-3397679 GCF_000956105.1 Propithecus coquereli
CCAGATACTTCTAAGTTGGCCTTTACTTTAGAAAATTGTGTTGGTATACTTGCAAGTTACTTAGGAGTAACTGAATGACCGACAATTTTTTCTTTTTTTTTTGTTTTTTTTTCTAAAGAGGGTCTGGTTCTGTCACCCTGGCTAGAGTGCAGTGGTGTCATCATAACTCACTTCAGCCTCAAACTCCTGGGCTCAAGAGATCCTCCTGCCTCAGCCTCATGAGTAGCTGGTACTACAGGTGTGTACCACCACTCCCAGTTATTTTTTTAATTTTTGTGATGAAAGTGTCTTGATATGTTTCCTAGGCTGGTCTCGAAATCTTGGGCTCAAACAATCGTCTTGCCTTGGCCTCCCAAAGTGCTGAGATTACAAGTGTGAGCCACCACTCCCAGCCTAATAAAGCATTTTTTAATTAAGATATTTTTAGACATAATGCTGTTGCACCCTTAACAGACATAGTATAGTGTAAAGATAACTTTTATGTCCATGGGGAAACCAAAATATTTGTATAACTCACTTTATTAAGATATTTGCTTTATTGTGGTGGTATGGAACTGAACCCACAATGTCTCCAAGGTATGCTGGTGTAGATTTTCTTACACATAGAAGAACCATGTCTATATTTTTTAAGACATAGAGGAAGTTGGGGATTTATAGGCAGAATAGAAGGTGGACATTTGCAGGTTTTTAATGCAAGATGACTTTGTATGGTGTAGTGCTATTGGTTTCATAGGCTGAGTCTCAAAGCAGAGGCTGGCCGATATAGGGAGTCATTGTAATTTTGTTTGCATGCTTAATTTTAAGACCTGAAACATTTGGCACCTAAACATAGTAGAAGCTTGATTCTGATTTGTTAGGGCTAGGTTAGGTGCAGGAATCTATATTTTTAAAAATTTCCCCAAATGGTTCTTATCATCAGCCAAACTGAGCAACGAATGCTCTAGAGAATGGTAGTAATCTTCCAGGTACCCTACATAACTGCATGCACCCTAGTATGGGTTAGCCTGGTAGCAGATGAGCATTTCACATTCCAATGGAGCCTAAGATCTTACCTCTAGGATTTTGGTATTGCTTTCTGGAGACTCCAAAATCATTGCCAAAGACAATAAATTGGTGATCCCAGACTGGGGATGAAAAGCAGTGCTCAAGCAATTCTATATTGTGATTCTATGTTAGAATCTGCATCTAACCTCAAAAAATGAAGCTCAAGATTTATGAAGCATGTATAGTATACCCTCAATAGTGGGAAAACTCAATACAATGTCAGAAAAATAATCAAACATTTTGTTTATGGGTTTATATCAATTCCGAACTACTGAAATGGCTTGGCAAAAACTATTTTTCCAATGTAATGAGTTCTGGGATGCAGACATTGTGAACACTTATTAGCCACTTTAGACAATACTTAGACAATATTAGTTTGTGATAAACCTAAAATTTTAATGAGTACTTTTCAACTAACCAACGATTTCCCAATTTCATTTTTTTATCATCTTAGAAGTAAATTAGTAAGAAAAGTTCATCCTTCAAGGAGGTTCATGGATGCATAAAACTGAACACTTTTGTATTTCTCTTTGTAAAAATAATAGCAATTATTTGACTTTTTTTCTGAAAATAATATATAGTCTTTGCCCTCTAGAAACTTCGAGTCTTGTGAAGGAGACTAATAATTGGATAGACAATTAGAGTGCAGCATGATAAATCTTGTAATCACCTTAAAGTAGATTAGCAACTCTCGTATGCTCTAAAAGCAAAGCCTTTATTTGCTTTGTTGGATACCACCACATTCTTGACTTATATAGAGGTTCTCAAACATTTTTCATAAGACTTTACACTCCTAAAAAAATTTTGCAGTCCTTAAAGATCTTGTTAATATGAGCTACATGTATCATTGTTTATAATGTTAGAAACTAAAATTGAGTAATTTTAATAATACATATATATCAATTAATTTAAACACAATAATAAACCCATTACTTGTTAACATAAATGACATATTTTTATGAAAATAACTATTTCCAAAACAAAGAAAAATGCAGTGACAAGCAAAGCATTGGTTTATATTTTTGCAAATGTCTTTAATATCTGGCTTAAGAAAAGACAGCAGGAATCTCTTCCTCTAGCCTATTGCGATACCATATGTCATGTAGCCTCTGGAATACTTCACTGTACACCATGTGAAAATAAAAGTGAAAAAGACAAATCATATCTTAAAATTATTATGAAAATAGATTTGACTTCGTAGACCCCCTGAAAGCATGAGAAACCCCAAGGGATCCGTAGATCGCCCTTGGAAAACCACCAATGTAGATAATGGTGCCTATCAGATAGTACAAGTACAGATACTTGAATGAATAAACAAACGAGTATATAATAGAAAGTAAGAGATAGGTTAAAAAAAAATGCAAAAGCCCCTTTTCTGTCATCAAAACTTTTTGTGGACATTCTTTATGTTGTCTGATCTGAATGCAACTCGTATTTGCTGAAAGTGGGGACAGCCTAACCCAATCACATGTTTCTGATGAATCCTGTCCTCATTGTAACCCTGCCTTTTAAGTCCTTATTCTCCATCCCACTTGACCAGCAATTGGTCTAAGAATTGATTCACTACCAAAATAAAAGCAAACAGAGCCTTACTTGTAATTCTGGCTCAAGTTCATGAAGAAGAATTTCTTTTTCTTCTACAGACCACTCTAAGCATGTGAACTGCCAGCTCTTACCCTAACCACTTTACGGAGAAATACTCTCTTAACAGAGCAAAAGGAAGCCAGTGTATGTATATACAGAGAGAGAAAGGCAAAGGGATAGAGCTAGAGAATAGACTATTTCTAAATTTCAATTATGTGGCAGATTTTACTTTCCAAGTTGTTCACAATAGTCCTCCCAATAACAATCTATGTTCCCTTTTCTTAGATCTGGCAGGCCTATTAACTGCCACAAAAGTGACTCTGTAAGACTTCCAAAACCAGTATATAAAAGATAATAAAACCTCCACTGGTCCTCTTAGGACACTAGCTCCTGGAACCTAGTCCCTATGCCATGAAGAAGTTGAAGCAGGCCTTGGAAAGGCCCAGATGGAAGGAAATGGAGCTCGCCTGACCACCAACCCTCAGCCCTGGCTGAGCTTTTGGGAGACAATAGCATTAACCTTCCAGCCATGTGAGAAGCCATCTTGGAAGTAAATCTTCCAGGCCCAAGTTGAGCCACCCCAGCCAATGAGATGAGCCTTGCCTTGTGAATCCTGCCCAAATTGCAGATTTGTAAGTTAAATAAACACGTGGGGATAGTTTATAAATAGATAACTAAATACACGTTATGAAAGCCAGTACATTTTTTTCTTTTCTAGTTAAACTAGTTCAAACTGGATTTCTACATTTGCCACTAAGAGAGACCTGATCAGTATGTGATGATTTTTACAAAGATTTTCCTATTTGATAGGTGGTTTTCACTATATAATACTAAGTGACAGAGATGACAAGAGAAAGGAGATATTTTCTCTCCTATCATGTAATAATTTTAACTAGCTGCCAGAGCTCAGACTTGTTGAGAATATATAAGGATTAATTTATTAATAGCTTGTCTGCTGCATAAGAATATCAATTACACTTTATTTTTAAATAACATGATGCAGATAACCTAAATTAACAAAGTAATTAGATTTATTTTCTTACCGAGTAATTTTCCTAATTGTTTTTGAAAATTGCAACTAAAACCGAGGAAAGCTATATTATAAATATAGGTGAATAATAGAATTGCCCATTTAAAGTTTTCATCTCTATAAAATAATGTTTGTAAATCCTTATAACTGTGGGGCAAAATCCTTCTGAAGTATTTTGCTTAAGGGAATGATGTCATCTCTCTTTCTTACATGACCCGTTGGTGACATGGAGAAAACTTTCTAGATATAGGAACTTAACCGTGTTCAAGTTTGACAGTGGAATAATTTCCTTGGAATTTGTCAACCTCTTAAAAAAGTCTCTAGACAGAAATATGTATTTTATTTTCAATGCATGTAAGATATTAATTTCTTTCAGTAATTATATACATTATATTGTTCAATTATGTTACATTATTATTAAAATAGATAACTTCCATTGTCTTTTCTGATTTTATGACTTGGATTTGACTGTTTCTTTTTCCATTAAAACCACATCTGCTACTAGGTTGGGTTTTCAAGATAATCATCATTCATAGCCTTAGAGATACTGGTGGTTTACAGTAGTTAGAAAGGCCTCCTTTAAAATACATCCCTGATTTCTAAGTTCAAGGACAAAGCTTTGAGAGTAAAAGAGTAACAGTGACTTCTGAAGATCACTTTAGAGAGCATTATTCACCCCAAGAGCTGTGGTTGAGAGTAAAAGTGGTGAGTGACCCCACTACTTTTCTTCACTGTGTCAGTGCAGATGCCTGGTCCACATCCTTGGAGACATCCCAGCTTCCATTTTTTGGCATTTGCCTCCTAAGGGAAGAAACACCAAAGGAAGCAGATAATTATCACAGGGATCTCTGCCAACCACAAAGCCTTAAAAGGCTATCAGGTCATTTTTTATCCTAGCCTTCTCTCCTCCAGTCTTTCCTCCCTGAGTATTTGCCAATTACTTCCACCAATTGCTTCCTGTCCCAAAACTTAGCATTTGATCTGTGATGGGCCTTAACTTACTATGTGGTTAATACGTTTTCAAATTAGTCTTCTGTGAATATTTTAATAGCATTGAACACTGCTAATACTTGTGCTCTTCCTCAGTTCTTTAACTCAGGTCAGACTAGAATCTTCCCAAGACTCTCAGTTCATTGGTTTAGGAGCCCTTGAGATGCATTAAAGAGCTAATGACCCATAAAAACTCAGGCTTGATATTTTTTAACTCTCTGTGGTTTCTTCCTATGTATGCAGAGTCCACCACCACAGAGAGTCCATTTTCAAATTATGCGTCTGTAGATTCCTTGTGAAAATTAATAATCTACAGTCTAAAGTTGATTTAAAACTTGGATGTGAAAAGTCTCCATAGCATTGTTACATTTTTATCCATGGAGTGAATAACATTAATATGTCTAATTAAAACCTAAGAAGAATTTTTTTTCATTTGATCAATTGCAAAAATATTGTTAGTATTTTTTCAGGATACATTGTGTTTTTTTAAAGGCTTCATTATAGAGTCATACTTCTACTTTTTCCAGGAGGAGTTGTGAATATGAAAGAACCATCAAATAGTTCCATTGTCCCTCCAGATATGGGGGAGGCCACACTGATTAAGCCATACCAATTCTTTTAACAAGTAAATCAAAAAGGCACTCTAAAGTACCACTAATTTCTATCATTTCAACTGGATTAATAACTGGTCCCAGTTCTTACAGAAAATTAAGAAATTGTCAAAAATTAGAATATAAAAAATAATCCATAGGCAAACAGTCTTTGTATGACCTGGAAAAAAAAAAAAAGAATATGTAGGGCTAAAAGGATTTGGCAAAAACGAACAAAAAAGGAGATAATTTTTTGCATAAAAATAAAGTTTCTTTGAAGTATTTTGTATGTTTCTGTTTTTTTCTTTTCTTTTAAATTAAAAGCTTAGTTAGTGTTTGCCGATTATGGATGAGAGAGATGTTGGAACACAGTGCTCTCAGAGGTGGTGATCAAAGTCTTTTCATTTAGCTTTTTGTGACTATTAAGCGCTCATTTGGTGGAGGTGATCATTAGTGTCTTAATGTGAAACAAAAGCTTCGGGACAAAAACTTCTGGTTGAAGATCAATATGAGAGATATCATCTCAGTTACAGCCTTAATAATTGTAACCGTAGGGAGCCTGGCAGAGCTGGTTTTATGAATTAATATAATATAGAATCCACCAGGTACAAGTGGAGAGTACAAATAAACGAGAATTGCTAGCAGTGACTATACTGGGAATATTTGGGTGAGAGGGAATTGTTTGATAAATGCAGAGTTGACTCAAAGTGGGCTCTAGTACAGTCTCCACAAACATATCTTCCAATAAAAGAATGCATATCTGAGGGCCAAATTGGGGAAGGAATTCAACCAGGGAGAATAAAACTGAAAAAGACCCCTTGAAAAGCGATTAATTTTACACATTCCATTATCTTATAACGTTCCTTGTGGGATTTTTTTCTTTAAGTGGGTAAAATCAAACATACAGTTGACATTTTCATGCGATTTGATGCTGAGGTACAATTGTACTCTTGGACAGAAGTTACAAACAACTTGGTCCAGAGACTGTTATTAATCTATCAAAGAAATAATATGCCATTAACCTTTCTTATCATTTTATCCTGGGGCAAGCTGTAAATGAAAAATAAAGTTCAAAAATATCCACTCAATTTACTCAAGACAAAATTAGAATATATTTTTAAGTTTTGTGGATTATTTTTATTATCTCTGTGTAGCTTATTTCTTTATCTTTACCTTGATGTTTGCCCTTTGATTCTATCTTTGAACATTTATTTTGCATGTTGAAGCCAGTTATCATTTTCCAGACTTTTTGACTTTTTCCTATTCCTTCTGATTTTGCAGTGAGAGATTGCCTCTCTTGAGCCAGAACTGATACCTTTTACAGGAAAGTTAAAAGTACAAAATAAATTTCAAGTTTTTCTTTTTTAGGAAAGGGAAAAATAATATTTAAAAAATGCAACAATCTCTAATATTGCTTAGATTTTATCAAAGCATACATTCAAAAGTATAAGGATAAATACTACTTACATATTCATGTATATTCATACATGACTGTAAGATATATCTAAAATACTTGCACATGAAACAAACACCCCTGTTTTTTTCTATTTTTAGGTCATATATATAGCAATATTTAGATCTATTAGTTTTGTTTCACATCCAGTTCCTTTGAAGTATTTTTGTCTTTGGAGAAACTGAATCTACAGGTACCTAAGTGAAATAT
>NW_012141524.1:3397729-3444099 GCF_000956105.1 Propithecus coquereli
ATATTTAATTTTTCTCAGGCAACTCTTCTTTCTTGAAACTCATGGATGTCAGCTGACATCTCCTGGTTCGTGCCCACATTTCCAGTCACTCCATCAATGTCTTTGCAGGCATCCCTGGCAAGTATGGGCCCTCTTTTATTTCTACACTTTGCCCCAATGGGATCTTGGCTATTTCTTTGACATTAAATACCATCTATTGATTGTTGACATCAAAATTATATCTCCAAGGCATATCTATTTTCTGAGCTCCAAACTCACGTAATTCATTGTCCCTTTGACCCTTTCACTTTGGCGTGCCACTGAAATCTCAAACTTCCCCAAACCAAATCTAACCCATTTGGCATCTCACCTTGCCAAATCCCTGGGACTGGCACTATCTCAGGGACTGGCTCTAGCATCAACCAATTTTCTCCATCTTGGCATCTAGAAGCCCTCCCACTTCCTTTCGACCTACATCTGACCCTTCTGCAATTCTTTTCAGTTCTCTGTTCAAAATATACTTTATTTTCTTCCACTCATCCCCACTCAACCAAGCTAGCACAAGCTATCATGATTTATTGGATAGAGAATGGAAGGACAGACTCCTTAATGGTGTCCCCATTTTCTCTCTTTTCCTACTAACCTGCTCCTCCCCTCCCCCAGCAGAGGGACTTATCTGTTTAAAATCCCTCAGTGGCCTCTGATGGTGCATCAAATAATAAAATCTAAACTCCTTGCAGTAGACTATAAAGCCTGTGTGATCTAAGGAACGTCCCTACTCCCAGCTCGTTCTTAATTCACTCTGATCTTTTATTACCCCTTATCTTTATCCAATATTATTTTGTTTGCAGCAGCAAAGTGTCCTGATTAAAAATCACATTTTCCAGTCTTCCTTGAAACTAAATGTAAACGTGTGATACAGTTTTGAACAATGAGATATGAGTAGAGATCTCTGAACGGGCTCTCCACGGAAGCGATTTAAAAGAGGACAGGTTCAGCTTGCTCATGCCTTTTGCCCTTTGCTTGTCTTCTTTCCTGCCTGGAATGCAGCCGAAATGCTAAAGATAAAGCAGCCATCTGCTGGCCATGGGAGGAGAAGCAATAGGAAATAAGTCACATTCTAAAGATGGTAAGAGGAAAGAGTGAAGCCTGTGTATTTGATAATTTGTTTAGCCAAGCACAGCGACTAAAAGAAGAAAAAAGAAAAAAGGAATCCACTTAGGTTTTATTTATTTAAGCCACTATCTCCACTTTTCTATTACAGGGGGCCAAATGCCATCTTTAATGGTTACAAAAGGTCATGTGACTATTTCTGGACTGAATTCATTATTCAGATGGATGGCTGAATTCCTTTCTTGGAGTTAGGGGCAGTTTGATAAGCACCGTTGTTTATCAGTGGTACATTTTTAGTCAACGAGACTATTAGTATAGTTTTGCTACATGGAGGTGGGATCATCTCCAACTTTCCCTGCCTGGTTCTCTGATGTAATAGAGTAATTAGTATATATAAAAATCAAATCCTCAGCCTGCCCTTCTACTGGTGCTCATTGTAACTCCAGATCCATCTTTAACAACATACCTACTTGAGGTTGCTATAATTCCATTGCCAGACCCCTACTATTCCTGCTCTATTGTTTCCTGGGAGTTCCAGTCTCTGAATCGATATAAACAAAACAGAGAGGATAACAAGCAGCAAAATTCTGGTTATTTCAGAAAAGAACACCTGTGCAGTAGAAGGATGCTTGCCTAGTTTTTGGTTGACTTGCACACTGTAATCTCCGAACCACAAGGCAAGCTGTACAAGAGATGAGCTGCCCACTTTAGCCTCAATGGGCACTTTAGTGCCTTTGTGAGGTCACTTCATGGTCATGGGGTGAAGCATAGATGGACCACTATTTTCCCCCTTAATTCAGCTCCCTTATCTTTAGATTATGAGATATCCCTAGGTTCTATTTTTCTGTTGCACTTGTGAGTGTTTTTGCCACCCCTCCAGCCTCCCACCCAGTATCTTTGGGGATATTTTCTATAGAAATTAGAAGAGTTATTATTAGATGTTACTAGCCATCTAATATTTCAAAGTTTTTGACGTACTTTAAATTTTAAAAACGTTAAATGCTTATTTTCAGCAAGCTTCTATTGAGATTAGATATGGTATCTGACTTTAAGGATTTTGAGTTTACTAGGAGATATATAATATGAAAATATAAAAAATTCAATAATCATTATAAGTGTTGGTAAGCTTCCAAAATAAAACAGAAAGAAATACACTAAAGTTGTGCAAAATGAATAATTACATAATTAATCAAATGAATAATTGCTATAGGAATTCAGATGAGGAAAATGTCAGCTAGAGAAAACTTTGGATAGGAGGCAGAGTTTTAATTGTTTCTTTAAAATTGAATAGAATGTTAATAGGCATAGAAGATAATATATGTCTGATTTCCACTCATTCTCTTGGCCAAGTTGAACACAGCAGAATGTCATTACAAGAGCCTGCCACAGGGTAGAATTTCAGGCAGGGCTTAGGGTCTGCAATGCAGAGTGTGGTTCAGCATGCCCAAACCTTGAGTTTTGTTATCAGACAGCCTTAGAGTCACATCTCAGTTCCATCATTTATTTGTTGGTGTGGGGGCTTAATCAAATCTTCCACGTTATAGCACTTAGCACAATGCCAAGTAAATAGTAAATGCCCCCAAATGTAAACATTTGTATTATTATAATGTAAGAGCTAATTATGAGTTATAGCTGAGGATGGAGGTCAGCAGGCATTATTGTAGGAAGAGTAACAGAAGAAGATTTGTCTCTGAATCAGAAGCTAAAATCAATCAAGAGTAGGTCGAATAAGAGTTCAGGGTGGTTTGAATTAGAATAGTTCAGAATATAGGTGAGTGTTTGGAACCCATTTGCTAAAAGGTGATGGGCAAGTAGTAGAGAGGCACATAGAGCAGTGGAAAGGACAGAGCCAGGCCTGACAATAGGACTCTACACAAATGAGTAGCATCATTATAATAGTAACTTTCTACAATTTTTGTAGAATCTCCATCATGGACATTTACTTGAAGGAATGATTTACACCTGGTTTTATTGCCTAAAAATGATTCTATCCAGGCTAGCGTGAAATGTTACTAGTCAAAACACTGAACATATACCATACTCATAACTAGCTAACAAGGGCATTATTACCTCTTTATGACTCTGGCCCTTGACAGTTCTGATTGAACCTGGAGGGCCTACTTCAGGGACAGATGTTTGCCACATCTCCCCATGACTGAATCTTTAATTTGTCATTGGCAATTTATGTGCCGGTGGGGGTCACTAACTAGAGTCTCTGGGAATTGGCAAAGGATAAAGTTTTCCAAAAGTTTTATTTATGTAAATAACTACCTAAATATATGAGACAATGATTTCTTTCTATTTCAAAAACATATTCCTACCTAGGAGACCACCTGGAAGACTTATACTCAAAGGAAATACAAGTTTTGCAGTTATCCGAATGATAACTCAGTTTCTTATGGTTCTCAGCAGAAATGCAAAGAAGATTGGAAAGGATGTGCTAAAGCTGGTATTTCTGACTCAAATGCCAGACAGGTACCAACATCCAGTGAAGGGGGCCTGGTCCTATTTTGAACTAGGGGAGCGCTTGCCCCATCTATACATGTCAAGAAGCTGAACTGGTGGCCAACGCCTATAGTCCCAGCTCCTACGACGTTGGAAGCTGAGACAGGAGGATTGGGTGAGCCCAAGAATTTGAGACCAATCGGGGCAACACAGCCTCAAAAAACAAAATAAGCAAACGAAAAAAAAAAACAAACAGAAAGACCCTAGGCAATGCAATACAAGAGATACTTAGCTGTAGCTGGTTATTGCCTATTCTTTGTGGAACCAACACCATGATGCCAGAACTTCTGATTTTTTGAGAGATGTCATAAATACAGTTTTTCATGTGAAAGCTCATAATATCAAAATATAAGATCAATTAAAAGGAAAAGAGGAAAAAACACTGTCTAGACCAAAGACAACACAGGCCAGTTGCAGGTCTAGAGATTCTAAGAAGTCTTTGATCTTTGTTTCTAAGGAGCATTTTCTTCCTCATGTGAACCTATTCTTTCTCTACAAAGCCTTCTATTTGGTAAAGCAGATGCTCCAGAGAAACAAATTTTGGTTTTGAGAAGCTAAGTTAAGACTATATTTGTGGAGTTCATTTTTTGGGTGTGTGTTTCATTTCTTATAAGATGTTACATGGTAACATGAAAGGAAATAAAAATTCTAGCAAAGTTTGAAAGTCTTAAAATTAATCAGTAAGATTGTAAATGATGATAATTAAATGACTAGTCAAATCTAAGTTGATTTAAATTTTATATAATATTGTGAACTCTTAGCAACATTTCTCTCACTTAAGGGCCTAGGGTCATTCTTTTTGATAAGATTTAGAGGCACACCGCTTCACTTAAATACAAAGTAGCTTCTCATCAAGTTCTCAGAACTGTTTAACAAAACCCACAAAAGGTAAATCATCGATAACCCAGAATAAACAGAATATTTATAAGTTGGTGCCAAGAGAACACCATTTCCACAGACAATCACATTTATTTTTTAGTGTTGTTTAAAAGGCAGCAAGATGTTTGTTAATTTATAATAACTTAAGAGTCAAAAATAGAAGTTAAACCCAAATGAGAAAACCTGCATAAGAAAATTTATATTTACCTATATAACGAAGACTGCGTTTACACTCTCAGTAAAGTGTGGTAGAGACTCCATCTTCGAATTTATAACTAACAACTGTCATCTTCTGAATTTTCAAATTTATGGTTAACAATTGTCATCTTGGGACTTGACACATTATGCCCTCACCTCTGCACAGCCAAGCAATGGAACAGCTTTACAATTATCAATCCAAAGGTCTTCAGGGTCCAGCAGGTAACATCACCTGCAGGAAGACACCACAACTCCAACTAAAGCCTTTCAAATTCCAAACTTTGAAAACACCATTCCAACGAAATAAAAACTACCTGTGTGCAATATTGAGTTGGTGGAACAGTCCCTTGATTGTAACCCCTGCTTTAGACCCATTAGCCCCACTGTAGCATGTGAATGAATAGTAGATGTGAAGCCAACATTGTCCTTGGTGGGGAAATGTCTTAAACAGGTCTTCAAAGCACAGATGAAAGAAAGCTATCAGAGTTCTAGGTACATGTGATGATCTTGAAGAGCAAGGGTTTTCCAAGTTTGGTTTCATTGAGGCAGCTAGGCAGGAGATGGGGAACTCAGAGATAGAAAGGGCAGTAGGAGTGGTGAGAAGCCCAGATTCACAGTCACAAGTAAGAAACAGTTGTCATTAATGTATCCCGAATCCAATCTGGGTTTCCGTGTCCATTCTCATAGCAAGACTGCTGTCCAGTTATGCATACGTGAGAGAAATGAGGAGCTGTGAAGTCTCAAGAGAGCCTGTGCTGTGCACAATCAAGTAATCAGAAAGTTGGAAGACGTACCTTGCTTTAGGCAGAACTAACTGTTAACTGACTACTTAATTTCAATACCTGGTGTTACTGTATCTTGGCCCTGTATCTAGGTAATTTGAATAAATTACTCTTCAAACGTTTTCTTTTTTTTTTCTGGATGTAGTAAGCCTCAAGGTAGCTCACTGTACCAAAAGAGCCTAGGTAGTCTGATTTTTGCCTTATGGTTAATGCGATTACCTTTGTTTTAGTATTATGACCATTGATGTATTTTAAGGGCTGCAATGATAGGCTCCTCCTAAAAAGATAAGAATATCACCAATGATAGTAAACTGCTTTGGTAGGTTCATAAATTAGATCATGTACGAACCACAATCAACCCCATAAAATTCCATAAATCATAAGTACTAGAAGGACAATGCTCAGCTACACCCCAACAGCAAAGGTCAAAGTAAAATATTTAAGTCAAGAACTTGATGAGAATTATGAATGATCTGTAAAAGTCAAATTAAGTCAATGTTCAGTTTTCATTTTGAAAGCAAAAACAAAGACATCAAGTAAACATACTAACTTTTAAATTATTATTTCAACTTCAATTAAAAGTTTATCATAAATTCAATAAGTACTAGGGAAGGAGAGCAAGAACGGATGATAAATAAAAGAGACATTATAGATTTAACCAGACACAAATACTTGCAGCTGGACCTGTTAACCAAAGAAAGTGCTTTGGTAACTTGTGTATGTCAAAAGAGACAAGACACAGAAAATATGTCAAAGTGTGCAAAAAATAGTTTAAAGTAGGTTAAAATCAGATGGGATTCCCACGATTTCTAATTTAAAAAAAAAAATAAAAACTTGCCACTTGAGACTTACAACTCATAGGAAGTGAAGAGGTAGTAAAGGTCTCTTATTTCACAGGCCATTTTTAAGCATCATGTACAATATTTTAGGAAGAGGTGGTGGCAGTGACAATAAGGACATCCAGGAAGCTAACAACTGAGTCTGGGCTGTACCAGAATAAGGCTTCTACCTCACTTGAATGTAAACTCCAAGAGAGGACAGAGAATTTTTTTGTTTTATATCCCTAGCCTTCAAAGCAGTCTCTGACATAGTAAGTGCCAATAACTGTCTGTTGAATGAATACATAAATGGATAAATAAATGAATGGATGAAAATTGTCAACCTGTTCTCCCGTTTTCCACTTTGGGAACTCTTAGACACACACAGGGGCAGTGTTGAGATGGTGAGAAGGAATTATTACTGCAGGGACCTAAGGACACACCAGGTAACATTTCCTGGGATCTGTAAACTAATGGAGGACACGAGGATGAAAATAACAACAGCAATGTTCCCTTAAACACATGGCGTTAGTACCCAGAATGTGTTGTGGTTGAGAATTATAAGGATGACACGTTAATAATCTCTATAAAAGTAAAAGCTAATTCATTAGTATTTTCAAGGCAAGAAAGAAGACATCCCCTCTCTCCCTCCCTCCCTCCCTCCCTCCCTTCGTTCCTTTCCCCTCCTTCTTCCCTCCCTCCTTTCTTTCCTTCTTTCTGACACTAAAGTCACGGAAGTTAAGAATAGCACATCCAGGAATGTAAATTTCTTTCCTGTCTATTTGATCATGTGCTATTGGCATTAACACTGTCAATAATTCATGGTAAAAGAGGAAGTTGCCATGAAAGGTTACCCATTGTCAGCCTATGATCAATAGGTAAGACCACAGTGTGTGATGTATTATCAGGTATCTGCCAGATTCACTTTCTCACGGATTTAAAAACAATGGTAGTTACACTCAGTTTGTCTAACCTGAGCTAAGCTTATTTATTCATTAACCTTTCACTGCTGATTATAGAATATGCCTTGAATACATTTTATTTAGGTACAGAGTATCAGCTCTTGCTATTTAATTGGTGTGATCTGGCAGTGGGCCCCTAGGATTTGCCCCCGTGCTTTGATGTTGGAGTTTATATTAGAGCAAACAAAACTGTCACTTTGTTTTCCTGTCTTCCTATGTTGGGTCACTATGTGCGACGTGATATGATCTAAGACAATTCAATGCAAGGAGACACATGTCCCTTCTCATTGGAAATACGAAGACTGCAGCTTTCTTTTACCCTGTGGGTAAGAAAGCAGGTCTGGTGTCCAAAAGTAGTGGAAGAAAGTTTGGTGTCATCACTATTCCTCTTCCTTCGCAGAGATAATGTGAGAGCATAAGGCAAGAGCAGCTCTGGTTTCTTCATAAAGGAATAAAAAGGGAATAGTACTTTGGGCATTTATATTTATGGTACTGTGGAAAGGCACTTACATAAAAACAAAACTACATTTCTGAACACTTTCAAACACATCCCTAATTTGATAACATCTTGGAATCTCAGGAAAAAAAAAGTTCACTTATTGAAATCACCTCCTAAGGGATAAATAAAAGGGAAACATTAGCAGTCATTTAGCTTCTTTGATTTAGGAAGTAAAAACACCTGATTTATTTCCTTTTGCTTTTCAGAGTTCCTGTCTGAACTCTAAAACATTTTGATAATTGCATATTCAAATTCTATTTTGTTACATTTTATATTAGTTTGCATTTCACCCTAATACTGATATATACAATGATTTGGGCATAAACTGGTGAGATGTCTGTGTCAGCCAGTGTAATTTTTTTAATCAATGGATGTTGCTGATGGAGAAATAAACCAGATATAATGGCGACTACAGTCCTCACCAGAAACGACATATTGGTGCTTCTCCAGGAATAAAAAAAGGATGCAATGTAATCATAATAATAATGAGGATGAGTAAGAGGAATAGGAGAAAAAATAAAGTAACTCTGAATTTCCTCTGGGTTTTTTCATGTTTCCCCAAAGATTCTGTCCTTGTTTTTTGAGTACATGAATGCTCTTTAACTTTAGCACATCCATAAATCTGCTTGACATATGACAACTATATATCCTATTACAACTCAAATCCCATATCTCTTCCCCCAATAAACTTATTGTCAAAGCATTGGAAGTGAATAGGAATCATAAAAATCCATCACCTCCAAGAAGAAGCATATGAGATTGCATGTAAAGAAGATGGCATCATTTCTGTGAAAGTGCCACATTGCTGTACATTTGCTAATTAGTTGCAACATGCATTAATTTTAAAAAATAAAGCCTTGCCTTACATGTTATTGTTTGGAGATGGTTCTGCTTATCAGTTTTTAATATGCTCTTTGAAAACTGACATGTATTTTACCCACATCTCTTTAGGAACACAGGGATTCAAAGGCTGGATGGAATACTTTCATGCTTCCCAACACAAACCTGAGAGGGTAATTAAACAGATGGTAACAATAAACCGAATCTGAACACATCAGGGATTGGAGTCCCTTATTAAAAGCTTTACACACTGAAGGCAAAGGAAAGAAAAAAAAATCAAACAAAAAACAAAACTCTGGGGAAGTGTGTTAGCAACCAATACCTTTATGTCTGCTTTGACCTCAGAAGCAGAGGCTAATCAACTACTTAGGGACGGGCTTCCTGTCACCTAGGAAAGAGCATGCTGGAGATCTTCTGCACACTCTGAGGAGCAGAAAGGCAAAGTAATTGTATGACTTTCAAAGAATGCAACTGTGCTTCAGGATTGCCTTCAAAGTTGTCATTTTTAGACACACAAATTGTATAGCTATAAACACACCACCCTCCCACCATATACTTCCTCCCCAAATATCAAATCCTTCTAAGTCAGATAACTTATGCCTTTTTTCTACTAGAGGCCGAAAACTAGGTGTTACAGATTTCTGTGATGATACAGGTACTCTGAACATTTTCTGCCACTTTCTTGGCAACAGAATGATATCCTATTCATTCTATCCTTGAAGCATATTGGAATTCTACTTATTTCTCTGATCCTATCACTGTTGGTTTGTCCTGCGTTAAATCTACAGGAAAGGAATATTGAAGCAATCTTGATATTTTAGCTTGTAAATATATGTATATGATTATTTTTTCTGGAATATAAAAATAAGTCCAAACATATATAGGTATGCATCTCTCTTTACATATGTGTATATGTACTCTATATCTGCATGGATACAGAGATGTGCCTAATATACTATATATAGAATCTACTATATGCAAGAAAGGATCTAGTTACCGTGGACATTTGCAAAAATATTATTGTGCCCTCACCCATGCAAAGACGTTATAGTGCCCTTACATAAGGTACTTACAACCTAGGGGATCACTGAGTCAGTGTTTGTTCTTGTTCCTCAACCTGCTTCAGTTCTCTGCTTCACTTGGCCAGTTTTTTGAGTGCCATTTATCAGAAACATTCAGCCTCAGTGCAACAATGATTCAGTTTAACTAAGTGCTAGCAAGCAAAGGACAAGTTTTGACATACTGTGTTTTAGACTAATCAAGGTTATAATGATGATCTACTAAAAGACATTCTTGAAAATTGAGGCAGGTATTAAAATGCTAAAATGTACAAGATATAAACAAATGGCAAACACTACTTTCCAGCTTGCATTTTACTTATTTGTGAGTACACATCACTATATAACATTCTCCAATTTTAATTTTTGGATGTTAATACTTAGTAAGTATGAAAAAAAATGTTCCCATCTTCTGATACAATTGTACCTAAATTGACACATATCACCTTGGGAGTTTGCCATAAATTAAAACTCTCTTAATAATATTCACTATGGTTCCAAAGTTATTTTAAGGGTGAAGAGTATCATATGAATTAAATAAGAGACACCGCAAATAATTTAGTGGAAACGCATAGTTGCTGGCACACAGAGTATTAGGTAACCTTTTTTAATTAGAATGTACACTTTTAAACTACTGATTATGAACATCAGGGGACCTGAGATTTTGATTCATCAGTAATTCTCCTTTATGTCTACACTGAGATGTAAAAATGAGACCTCTGGCTCTAACTGTATTTCAGAGTCTTCACATGCCAGAGCAGAAGCTATTTCACCTGTAATCTCTAGTACTGCTCTGCCCCCTTGTGCTGCTACAGTGAACTCAGCAGAGGAACAGTGGCTTCATCTTTGTACGTGAACTATAGAAAAACCCCACTGTCACTTCTCACTTTTCCGGCAAGTTCAAGGTCAGTGTCTAGCTATTTTCAGCTCATCTCCTCTTGATCCATGCAGAGAAGTGACAAGGTAACGTGATTCGGGGTCAGCTGTATTACAGGAACCGTTACATAAACGGGGAAAGTGAAAATCAATCCTGGCTGACAGTGACTTCGGGATAATCAGTGCTCGCTGGATGCCTCTGTCAGCTCGCCTGCATCAAACACCGTGTGACTTCTGTCAGGTCTTTTTAATAAAACTATATTCTCACTTTCAGCAACCTAAATAAATGTTCCACTGGAGCTGATTTTTTCTTTAGACGATTTTATCCCTCTAGATTTGTAAACTATCCCAACATTATCCCTGAAAAATCTCATGGGTGGTGAATATACCCGATGGTTTGTTGGGATGCTGACCTGAAACGGAAGGTATTTCTGTCAAACATGCCACTCTTTGAGTGATCCACGTGAGCTTTTCTACAGACTGTCGCATCTTCTGCATTGAACTCAGCACTGCGATCTCAACACCCTTCCTCAAATCATCCTCAGTTCTAACTCTTCTCTCCTTCTTAGTAGCAGAACACTTAATCAATCATTTCTCATTGGGAGATTAGGTTTCTTCCTCCTTTCTAGCTGTTCATCTTTGCTTTCCCTTTTTATCTCTGTATTTTCCACCACCAGGACAGTTCCTCCTAATACAGAATTAGAAACAGTGTATTTAACAAGATGTTCCACTTTAGCGGCATTCCCACTGACAGCACCTGATATATCAGTTTCGGGAAGGAGCTATTTTATCCCACCCACCTTGTGGTCCCTTGCAATTGTGAGGCAGGCAGTATTCCACTGAAGTACAATTTACCATAATATTAGTTGTCAGTAAATTCAAAGACGGAACTCCTAAAGCTATAAAATGGATTAGAAGCAATTTAAAAAAAAATTAACAAACTAGAGTAAGAGTATACTGTCAACAAACAAATGCTCCATCATAGGACTGTAATTTGGAATTTTAATTACCCCTCTGCTCTGTAACAAAACAATGTCTGAACTGGCAGCGATTTGAATCTCTCACAGGTCATTGAGCATTCTAGTTAATTACTCTATGAATAGCCTGTTTTTCTCCCCTCTGGAAACACGTTTCTAATGGCAGTCAAGGTCTGACAAATGTGTCATCTACATAATTAGCTAGGAAGCAACACAAAACATTAAACATGCTTTGTGCCGACAACTATCAAAACATTTCATTTGTTGTCAATTATTCATTACTTTGTAGGTTCTGAAGGGGTTGTTATTATGGAAATAAGTCCAGATGCTAACAAGGTTAGAGTTTTGGATTCAAATTAGTAATCAGAGGACTAACTTTTAAAAAAATGTATCTCATGTACATTCAGCGCCATGTTCAATCAGTAAGAGATTATAAACAAATTTAGCTATGTTCAAGTTAAAAACGAAACGGCACAGCCTCATACGTGGATGCAAGAGCCCTGGCTCTTTCTTTGAAGTACGGACTCTTCACTGTCGTCCTAAACTTTCTGCACCTTTTGGCAAATCTAATGTGTGCTCGGTAAATAAGAGTTACAGATTTTCACAGCATGAGATGGCGTGGAGAGGCAAGGACAAGGAAAGAAATCTCCGGTAGTTTTTGAATCTTCTTCCCCCTGGGGCATAGTGTGGAAAAAGTTAAAATTCTAGCTAAAAAACTATTTCATCTGGTCTACAGCATGACTGCAAACGACATCAGACTAGTTACCTTAGGTAACCTTTGAATTTCATGTTTGTTTGTTTGTTGCTGGTTTCCGAAATCGCGTCTCTTTTATTATTTTAATATTGTATATAAAGTTAAATATTGTCTGGAAAGCAGCACTCCTAATGTATATAGACGATATAAAAAGATTTCTCAACAAAATTGCCCTCTCGGTGGCAAAGAAAATTGCGGTGGAAGACACATTATTGTGTAGTCGTATCAGAGGCTTGGATCTATGGAGAGTCTCACTCCACTGTCCTCCAGCTTTTCCTTATAAACCAAAATGGCTTACAAATGTCATCTACAATAGTCCAATAAAGATTAGGAACAAAACACTGTCCTTACATTGATGAGATAAGAAAGATTTAACTGCAGAAGGCAGTGTATAAGAACAGTTCATAAGGCTGGTCCTTGAATCAGAAAAATAGAATTCAAATTATATCTGTGTGTGTCTAGAATTTAATTGAGATGATCAGTTTATTTTCTACATAATGTTTGATCAGATGTCTGTACTAGAGAGCTGGATAAAAAGAAAAGAAAGAAAACAAATTCTATCAGGGAAATCAAGAAGACCCGTTATCTACAGGGTGTGCAAAATATGTCAGGAAATAATTCTACCCTGAGCGCTGAGAATGCCCAGTTAATAAAAAAAGATCAGCCACTCTCTAAGAGAAAATAATTGTCTGTATCTATATTTTTCAAAGCAAAAAGGCAGTCACATCTCACACTAAATAGGACACATTAAAATAAGCTTTAATAATCTTTATGCAGAAGGAAACTAATCCATTTTCAGATCATACGATCCACAGCAATAAAAGGAAATCATCAAACTAAAAACAATTTTAGAAATGGCTGCAGACTCTCATTTAATTAACATGCAACAGATCATATATTTATGAGGAAGTCAAAATATTTAGGAATCCTATAATCCTGTAAGCCTTAATGTGGTATAAAAACAACAAATAAATGCAAAGTGTTACTGTTACACATGCCTGCCTGATCAATGGTTTTCACATATTGATCTATAAATGGAGTTGACAGTCTGTGTTGGCTGCACATTTTCCAAGCAGCGCTATTTTTGCACAAAACCAATACGGGCAATTACCTTTGTTTGAGATGCCAAGTCTTATCAATTCAATGTGATTTAGTGTCATTTTAATTAAATATCAGGATCCACTTCAGGACAATTTATACAAACAAAGCCTCAAACCTAACTATAAGCTCGATTTGAAGTAAACATGGACAAGCCCTACAATCTCATAATATTTCTCAAAAACTCTGCTAAACAGAAGGCTTATATTTTTAGTAGCAATTTTTATGTCTGCCTTTTTGGCTAGCCACAACTTTGGCAAGTATCCTATAATCACAGAAGTAAGAAACAAAAGAAAATTGTTTCCTCTTTTTCCTGATAATATATTAAAAAGAAAAATGAACAAACACAGTCTGTTAATGGAAGTAAAAGGAGTCTTGTACGTTAACGTTTAGGAATGGCTCAACCAGGAATGGCTCAACCGAATTCTTTACCCGAACTCCAATAAAAAGCTACTTTCTGTTCACAATGGCCATGAATGAAGTAATGCCCTTCTGTGGGGTTTACAAGATGGAAACAGTGAATATTCATAGATGGTGCTGCTTAAGACACCAGCATCAGATGCCGAAACTGCTCCTGCCTGCAAATCCTGTCTGCAGTTTCCTGATTTGGGCTATTTAAACTCTTCATTAATATCTATTCTAAACTGTGTGGTAGGGGGGAGCATTCCTCTTATAAATAACATCAAAGCCACATTAAACCCTTTGCATTAGCTATTTGCTGGATCTCACAGTCGTCTTTTTAGCCCCTAAACAGGCACAGTTCACTTGCCCCCATACACTCGCACTCAGCCTTCTGCTTTTTTTCTGTTTGGCGCATCTTAGTAAACAAGCTGTCCACCTTTAAGAGGTCTCCCTCTGGTGCTCAGGACAGGACAACAAACCACTGAGACCGAAGAGCATTCTTTCCCTACCAAGTGGAGCTCTTCAGATCTCCTTTACAGATGGGCAATTTTCTTACAAACCACATCCCCCCTTCTAAATTTCCCACTCCTCCAACATTTCTCAGATATCAAGGTAACATATCTGAATTTTGAAAAGGCATTGATTTTATTAACCAAATGGAAAATGATTATTTGATGTTTAAAGAAAATGATGCCCATCACCAATAAATACTAATGGAGCATTGATACCTGTTTTATATAAATGCTTCCCTGCAACATTTGGGTCATCAAAATTTCTAATTTAACAAATAAATTCACCTGTGTTTGCATAGGTTTGGGTTGGATAAATGCTTATATTGGCATTTCAAACTATTCCTCCATTTAAGATACTAAGAACAGATGCTCTTAGGACATACTTAGTAGAATTTTACATTGTGTTCTAAGTTCATAGTCATATTGAAAATATTTTTAATTGAACAAAATAAGAAAGAGGATGAGTTAATGACAAAATTATATAAGTGACTTGACCTAGAACATTTTATCATTTTTGTAATTAATGAAATCATGATGAATGTAATATCAGATTCCTGTGTGATTACATAGTCCAGTAAGTCCATATTAGATTTGCATAATTGTTATACTAGTGAACGAGTAGTATATATGTATGTCATATATATTAAATGGGATGCTTAACATATGATGCATGATCTCTAAGTGCTCTTAATTTTTTTCTGCACAGATTACACGTGTGTCTCTGCTACTGCAAACCATGCTTGCCATGCGTACATACATACATTTTTAGTCTACATGTCTTCCCACTTCTAAATTCAAAATCTCCCCCTTGACCTCACCCCATCATCCAACTTCTGAAAAATCAAGTTCTTAGTTTAGCTTGAGCAGATAACTTTAACAGGCTTGTTTGAATAAATATGCCAAAATACTTTACATTCTGTCAGTATCTAGTCAGAAAATTGTGCATGGAAAAAAGAGATGAAAAGAACTGAGACAGAAAGAAAATTAGTGCCATGGCAAGCTTTCAATACAGTGTCTCTGAGCCAAGTTTTCTCGGTGAAATGACACATCCTCACTAAAATACCCTCTTTATATAATTATGCACTGAGCACACATAACCAAAAGTAACTTTTATTTTTGTTCCTTATCGAGGAATACATATTGCCCAGGCTAAGAATGCGGAAACAAAAGCTGGGATAATTATAGCTAATTTAACTTTGGAATAGTCTTATTCTGTAGCAGTCCAGCATACAACCCCCCAAACTAAAGTTATGTAACAAGGTAATATCAACAATGAGAAACTGCATGATAAAATCCTGCCCAAAAGTGAAAAATGCTAATTTTGTCTCATTTAGCAGCTGGATACAGAAATGCTCATTAGTTTTAAGAGGGTTAATCCTTTTAACTTTTGCATATTGATATGCCAATTATGCCTAATTGTACAAGAGGCATCAGTCAAGGTAATAGTGCATAAACACATGAAAGTTATTAAGTACATCCCAACATGTAATAAAGTAGGTGTTAATTGGTAGCTGAGTTCTGCGGGCTATTGAGGTGGATAATTCATTGAGAGATGGATCACTTGTAATTTCTCTCCATAATTCCTTTTGCAGTCTCATGCTGTGATGTTTTCATGCTTGTCAAAAACAACTGCGGCATAGTGCCTTTTGTTAAACACAGCCAATAAAATATGTTAGGCATCATTAAATATACTTAACTTTTAAACTTTTTCAAAGGTACAGTTCTTACCGATAATACATTATAGAGATTCCAATAATTGACTCTAACTGTCTCAAGTTCATAGTGGAGAAACATTTTAGCTGATTGAAAAGCAACGTCAGGCTGGCAGGGTTGTGCCTCCCAGCAGACAATACTTTCAAATGAGAAAGTAAATAAAGGAAAATGCATATCTCATTAGTTACCTTATCTAAGGAGGTATTTCTCACTCCTCAAATATAATCACTGGCTTCCTCATGCTAAATTTGACTACAACACCTGAGGAAAGAATGATTAAAATCACATATTTCTCAAGCTCCTGAGATTGCTGAGGGTTCATTTTTTGAGTGAAAAATGGGGAATAAATATAATGGGTAACATGCTACTCAGCAAGTTTATCTCCTTTAATAACTCAGTTAGGGAGCTGAATATTTCATAGGCCCCCACGATATTAACAGAACACTCAATTAATAGCTCACATGTTTCTGCAGGGTGACTGGGACTCAGCCTGTCCCTAGCTAACCTATTTCTCGCTCTTGCTCTCACTGTGAGAAACAAAATAGATCTGGGGTCCAAAAGAGTGGCTAACATTGCATAAATAATTTTGTAACATCCTATGGCCTCAGCTGCAAGTTACCACCATTATGGAAGAAAATTAACCAGAGGAGACTCATCGCAATCAGTGGGTTTAGTGGCTCAGGATGCGTGCAGGGCCAGCGACACAATTGGCAGTAGAGTTCATCTCTAACTATTTTATTTCAAATCTTCCTAATGACACATCATCGAGACAAAATGGCTTCCTCTCCAAACCTTAAATAGCCACACCATTTCAATCATTTCAGCCCGTTTCAAATCAAAATGTAATTTCTAGTATCTTATATTATTGAAAGATTTTAAGGAAGAGATTTTCACATTTTTTTAAGTTTTTTTTTTTTTTTCCCTCAATTCATTCTTAGCTAATTTTAGCCTCTGGCTTTTCAAAGTGATGTACTGTATTTGGAAGTACAAACACCACATGCTAGCATAACCTCATTATTTTTATGACACTGAAGCATGATAGTAGAGGCCCTTAAAATGAGTCAAAGGTGCTCTTCAGTCTAGCTCCAAATCCACTTTATCACTCTGGATTAAGCCCAGCTCTTCTCTTGCAACTGGGGATATTATTACGACTATAAGTAGGCAAGATAAAATACATTACAAAAACAGTTTTCTCATGCACATTAGGAAAACAAATAAAACAGAGCTAATTAGCTTTTTTTTAAAAAAACAAAAACCAAAATTCTGTATGATAGGGAACTTGGAGTATTTGGAGTTTTTGACTTACGGGTTCAGTGACCTTCCCAACATCGGTGAGGATCATGGATTTACTTTGGCTGAGCCTGTCATGGTTGCTGTTGGCATTTTTGATTCTCATTTGCACAGCTCCTGTGGCTTGGCGGGTGGAAGTCACTGTTTCCACAGAGGTATCAGAATTTGTAGATTTCTGCATATTACAGTGTTACCTGATAAAATGTAAAAAGTGTGATGTTATTTTAAATGCATGGCTTTCCCATGAAAAATTCTTGGTGGAGGGATGTCCCTATTAATCCTTAGGATATTAAAATTAAATAGAGAAAAAAGTCTTCAGCTTTCTGAGTAGCGAATGAAAAAGTAATTACTTTATAGTTATTTGGTTAGTGGGACCTCTATATCTGGACAGTACTATGCATAACAGAGGACCTCAGAAGTTTATAGACAACACATCCATACTCTGTGTGTTTCCTAATTCCATTAAGAAATTCCTAATAGCAATGAGATACAGTCTTCTTTACATAGAAATGATGTTGCCAATCAATCGTCTTTAGGATATATGCTTTTTTCATTCACAACTTCACTGATCTGTTACCCTCCTCCTCCCTACATGCTACACCAGTACCCTTTCTTGGTAAACAAAAATCTATATGAATAAGGTCAAATTTAAGTGATTTGAATTAGTGTCAGAGCAAAAGGACGAACAGATCCCATAGCTCCCATCTCCACTCAAAATATCCACGGGGGAAAATTAAAATTCCTTCGTCCACTGCCATCTGCCATCTGAACTAGATTTGTTAGTTTAGTTGGACATAATATTTATAAAAAATAGGAAGAAAGAGAAAATCAGGACCATTTATTTTAATGGAAGGGATCTGGTTCAGGAAAGAAAATTTAGTGTGGACACTTTAAAGGAGCAAAAATGAGGAAAAAATAATTTGGAAAAAGAAAACGAAGAGAACCTCACTGTTGTAGCTTCAGCGGGTGGGCTGGGAAAGCTTTAGCTGCTTTCCCAATTCCACAATCATCTTCAACTGCTCCTCCCCTCAAATCCCTCAAATGAACTCATTACAAATAGAACGGTTGAAATGCAAACACAGCTCCTAACCTTCTGGAAGCAGAACCCCTTCTAGCCTGACTGCTGTCTCCAGGCCTTACCTATATAGACATCCCATAACAGGCACTGGGCATGTGTGCACATTGGACAAAACTGTGACTAGTCAGCTATTGAAGCCAATATAACCCCAAAGAAGAATCATATTTTAAGGAACCAATTGTATAGGTACCCTTATATTTGTTGGGCACATAATGAGGCTAGAATCATTGTAATGGTCAAGCTAGGTGGACATAACATAAATAGAAAAGTAAGCATTTTAATAGAAGGAAAATTGCTACTTCATAATTAATAACAGTAAGGCAATTGAATGACAAAAAGAAGTTAATATTGAGTATTTACTATGTTCTAAGCAATGTTCTCAACGTTTGATCCTTACAAAACTCCTATGAAATAGACATTAAGCCCACATTTTTATAGAGGAGAAAAATGAGGATCAGAGAGACTAATAATTTTGCCAAAAATATTGGCAGAAAGAGATAGAGGAGCAGGTATTTTATTCCAAAAAGAAGACCTATATGTCCATCAACAAGTGAATAGATAGACAAGTTTTAGTTTATCTACACAATGAAAACAAGAAACAATAAAAAGGAACAGACTATTGATGCATACAACCACATAGATAAATAGCAAATTCATTCTGCTGAGTGAAAGAAGCCAGTCGAAAGAAAGAAGACTTATTATATAATTTCACTCATACAAGATTCTTAAAAATGCAAACTATCATGGTGACAGAAAGCTGATCAGTGAGGGTGGAAGTAAAGATGGATTTCGCAAAATACGAGGAAACTTTTGGGGGTGATGAATATAGTTGTTATCTTGATTGTGGGGATGGTTTCACAGGCACATACAAATATTAAAAATGAACAAACTGTACACTTTACTAGCACTTTATGGTACTTCAGTTATAACTCACAAAGTTGTTTACAGGAAAGTTGTTTCAGGAATTTCTTAACCAATATATTTTGTTCTTATTTTCATTTTTACTTGCCTACATGAGTAATGTATTATAAAAATTATCTAATTGAGAATAAAAGAATTCTCTCAATGAGTATGAAATAAAAATTTTAAGTACTTAAAAAAAGAAAATCTTATCTTTTTCTAGAAAAATCTTTTCTCCTCTCAGTTCTCCCCAAAGTGCACTCAAGGCTCGGCTTCCATATTATTTGTAATAGTTTGAATCTATTGGAACAGGACTGTGTGTTTGCAATACTGGTGGGGGAAATCACTCAAGCTGAAGTTACCATCTGATCAAGAGCGTCAGACCACCGTATTTACATAGCCCAGCCCTGTGCCATTTATAGGACGCGTTACTTCCTCCAAAGCGGCACAAACTTCAGTGTCAAATCAAAATTTGCATTCTTGTATTGATTTCACAATCAACTCATAATTTGCCTAGTGCTGTGTTACTGTCAAAAGGCTAGATTACATAAAAAGCCTCTTCTCTGGCTTCCCCGCCTCTGTTTTCGCAGGGAAAGGCTGCAGAAAACGTTTGCAAGATCTTCCTTTCTCAGATCTTTCTCTCCCCCTACCACAGAGTTAATATCATTTAATTTCCTCACTCTTTCTCTCCTCTAGCCATCACTTTCGTTTCCATCTGACCCCATCCTCACATTCGGTTGGTGCCCCCGGCACTCTGCTTGTTCTCGGCTTCCCACGGGCTTTGCTCCACAACGTGATTCACTTGATACGATTTCATAAAGGTTCTCATATTTTTAAACATTTGGGGATTTCTAATTTTGCAGAGCACTACATTGCTCTGAAAAGAATATGAAAAAATGACACAAAAGCTCTTCTTCAAGATGCATATCAGCAGAAAAAAATTATCATTTTGACATTTGTTGAGATTCTTCTAAGTGGCAGGCATCACCTTAGAGATTGGAGATAATCTTTGTTTACCAAGTGCCCTAGAGTTTGGTGAGGGCAACAGAGAAACAATCAATAATTCGATGAGAACAGGGCTGTGCCCGGGTGGCGGGGGCAGGGTGGGGGCCACAGTATCCACCTCAGGTGGGACCAGGAGGTGGAGAGAGAGAAGTCTGCAAGAGAAGATCGATTATGCAGGCGCTGCCAGGGCAGCGTGGGCAGTTCTGGCAAAGGGCTCAGCAATGCGAAGAAGTGCAGCTAACTGTGATTTTATAAAATAGACATCAAAATGGTCACGAAGGGGACATAAAGTACCAGAGAAGTTCAAGGAAAAGAGAAATAATGGATTTCACGGGGACGGTGGCATTTGACCCCTCTGTGGCTGAGTGTGAGCATCTCACTCGCCTCCCATCTGGCTGAATGACTGACCCCCAGCCCTCTCCCTTCTCACCCGACCAGTTCTGCGAGGGGCTAGAATTCTAGAAACTCTGGGGGAGAGAATGTGAGCTTTCCTTGGTGTATGTAACACGCAGATGTCTTCTACAGTGACTTGAGAACTGAGATGATTGAGAGGGAAGCAGGACCCCACCGCAGGACAGAGGGAGGTGCAGGACGAAGGAGGGAGGATGGAGAGTGGAAATCTGACAAGACTGAAAAGACAGCTGTCCCAGTGGCTGTGGTACTTGTGACTGCCGTGCTTGTGGGTTCAGAGATGATTTGTTCTCATTTACGCTGTTAGAATCCTCTCATACCAAGTAGACAGAGCTGTTCCTAGGCCATATTTTGCAAGCTGTATGTGGGTCCCACTTAATAAAGTCCCACTTAATAAACTTTTTTCTTTATTTTCTTTCAACTTTCCATTGTCCCCTGGCCTAAACCCTAACACTCTTTGATCCTCTACCAGGTATCCTACAATCCTTGTCCTATTTTGGCTGCCAAAGCCCCCCCTGCAGCACCCACCCCAGCCTCATCTCATCCACTGTCAAAATTTCTGAAATTTCCATCATTCATTCTTCCTTAACTATGTCCTTTAAAAACACACATTCTCTCAGTGAATCATTTAAATGCATGCGGGAGGGGGATGATTAGACTACTTAACATAATGTTATAAATAATTAGTCGGACTTCCCCTTGACTCCCAAGGAAGCATTTATTTGAATCTCAAACTTGAGATTCTTCTGGGTCCATGGGAGAAATATCTTAGAGTAGAAGAGTATGGATCAGTCCACTGTTTATGTAAATTCAGAGGAGTTGCATTTATGACTTCCTTCTCTGGGATATTAACACTGCATTCTAGCAAACGGTGTCTCCTAGAGTTGCATGGTGTGATGGCCCCCCCGTGGTGGTCTTATTTTTCACTGATCTTGAGTCTTTATGAAATAAGTTTCTAGGGCAACAAACCCCATTGCAAAGCCTGCTCAACCTTAACTCTAAAGAAACCCTCATACCCCAGGGTCCATCTCAACTTGGCTCCCAGCACCTGGGAGTGTTGTGCTTTCAGGAACATCTGTATCAATTTCAGGTTTTACTCTAAAAGGGAATGAGGAGCTCTAATTTTGTGAGTCTTTCTGCATTATTATTCCAACAATATTTTACTTCACATCCTGTTGTTCCACCCATCTTTTTGTTCCTCGTTTACCCTCAATTTTCTAGATTTAGTAGATTGTAAAATCAATAATATCTGTTAATGCTTATTTCTGTGTAACTTGGTAACATCAGGCACGTTGTTAACTACAAGTTATATTAACTTTAGGTTTTATTTTATCTACATGCCTGTTCAGTATTCCCCTTATTCTTCCCAGAACATGTCATCCACTCATGTCATCCTCATTATTGTTATTATTAAATTTTCCTAGAGAAAGCACTAATGCCTTGTGCGTTTATGTTCTTACGGGAGGCACACAGAGCATTGGTGAATGACTAATGAAAATATCGAAGAACCGGTTCATTTTGCATGTGTCTAAGATATCCATTGATTTTACAAAACTCCCCAAATAAATATTCCTCAGTTATAAATTGAAATGTAAATCACTTAGGACTGGCTTCACTATTTCTCTAGACTTCCTGATTTTATATATACTAAGAGAAGAGCAAGAATACATCATGATGTTGCACTAGTTCCACTTTCAATCCTGTTTGAAAAACAGGAAGCAGTAATGAGAATGCACTTCGTAAGAGCCACACAAACGTTGGCTCTGCTGAATTCAGTGGTATTCTGGGCTCGATTTCCCCACTCATACTGCAAACACACAAACAGGAGTGAGCATCTAATCATCAATTTCATAGCTGCTCTGCCAATTATTTGTCGCACTCTGTTAATTACATGAAGGCTCAGCAGCTTGCCCTTTTGAGTTAGAAAGTGTATTTTTGACATCTCTTTCACATTGGCAACATTAAAAGTAAAAGTATATTAAGAGATGTTTGAGCTGGGAAGAACCGAGTGGGCACTATGATACAGTCTCTATGCTGCAGACCAGAGATAACTGAAGCTCAGGATTCTGAGCACCTTCCCCAAGGTGCCACAGCCTGTTCAAAGTAATCATAGGACAGCACCCAGGGCCTGCACCCCCAAACACCCTGGGTTTATTCACAGACCCCCAAGTCAAGTGGAAAATAAGGAAAAATAAGATGACAAGAATTGCTAAGGAAATCTGGCAGATAAAACGATCACAGTGCACCCATATTAGGTATATGTCATGTAAGTCTTTCTATTTAAATGTTTTTAAATGTTCTTGTGCTTCCTGACATAACAGTAGAGACTTAATAAATGTTTGTTGAATATATAAATGGAAAACAAATACGGAAACTAGTTAGTGCTAGTGTGTTTAGCCTAGCAAAGCAAACTAATGGGAAAACGTCTTTGACAAAGTTTCTTGTTTAAAAATATGCATAACTCACCCTTGCTAGTATTTCTAAGAGCCAATGAACTATGCATATTTTATTATTAGTTAGAGGTAGAAAGAAATGATGCTTTTCATACCTTCTGAGGCTAATATTAAAGTACGCTTGGAGCTTCATATATATTTCCAAAAATGTGAAGAATATCATATTTTCATTTCAGAATAACCCTTGTGTTTCCTTTACATTAGGAAAAAATGACCAAATTTATCATGGTCTTGGAATTGAGCAGGGTCATTTGTTTTGAGAATAGTCTCTTCTGAGTTTCAGATTTTGTGAGGTGCCTGATATTCTTTCTCTAAATAGAAGGACTTTCTTGCGAGATGTGGCTTATCGCCGAGGATTTTGTGAGGAAAATCGTTTAAAGGCAAGCACTGACAGTCCTGCCAGGCGATTCCTACTTCATGGGTGTCAGCCCGGGTGTGCCCCGTGTGGCAAGGGAGCTGTCTGTCGCCACAACCACCAGGAAGAGCCAAGGTCCCCTCTGCCCAAACACACAGGAACCTTCGGTGGCGACGTGACCCCATTCCTTTCCCTGCATGTGTGAGAAAAGCTGTTTCCCCAGGTCTGCTAAAAGCTCATGTCAACTCCATAGACAAATATTATTTCTCTGAGAAATTCATTGCTATCCCCTGGAAAGATCTTATGTCGATCTGTGGTAGAACAAAGTCTGTTTGTTCCCCTGTGGAAACGCCGTGTGGCTGTGGTGGCTCCGGTAATGTGTGGCACAACCTTCGTATCACACTTTCCTGACAGGTCAGTAATTAACTTGCATTGCGATTGTTTGTTGTCTCCACCACAGTAGCCATTTACTGAAATAACATTTTAATTTCAGTTTCCTTCCAGTTCACTTTCCTTTTCTTTTTCATCCTGTGACTTCTACATCTCTATTAAGTTTAATTTCTCCAGACCTCTTCTATAAGCTGAGACAGCACAATAAAACTTGGTTTCAAAAATGTCGAACATAATGAGAAAGGAAGATCACGGTAAAGGAATTTGACCACAGCCACCCCATTGGGTAACATTGTCTTTGACCGGGCAGGTGTTATGTACAGGAGATGTGATAATGAGGCTTTGCATTTATTCAACTTATATCAGGGAATCTGGGGCGTACGCTGCATTTGCTCACAAAGTCTGGCAGTTCAGCTGCATGGTAGATGGCAGCAGTTATTGTCATTGCACATGGCCATCCTAAAAGGTGAAAATGATAAGGAAAATAGGTTTTGAAAGTAGACTGAGTGTGTGGTAGGTAACCTTGATCTATTTAGCTCTTGGTATCCTGTTGCTATCCCTGATTCCCTGGGTACCTTAACCTTTTAAACTCCGTCCTGTTGGGAGCCAAGCAGCTGATGTTACACTTCAAATATTCATTGAGCCGCTACTCTGAGATGTAGACTTGCTACATTCCACGGTTTCTGAAAATAATTATTAAGAACACTGCAGTCGAGTTAGACACAAGCATGCTAGGCTACGATGCAGTCTGGTAAGAGTGCAATGGAGAATGGGATGGGGCCGATTTCAAGGTGAAGGTGATGTTAGCCTGGATGTTGTATGATAAATAAGACTCCAAAAGGCAGAGAGGGGATAAAAAGGCTGTGGTCCCAACCCCGGGGCTGGGGACCATTATCAGTCTGTGGCCTGTTAGGAACCTGGCCGCACAGTAGGAGGCGGGCACCAGACAAGCAAGCAAAGCTTCACCTGTATTTACAGCCGCTCCCCATCGCTCACATCACCTCATAAGCTCCGCCTCCTGTCAGATCAGCAGCAGCATCAGATTCTCACAGGAGCACAAACCCTATGGTAAACTGTGCCTGTGAGGGATCTAGGTTGTGCTCCTTGTCAGAATCTAATGCCTGATGACCTGAGGTGGAGCTGAGGCAGTGATGCTGGTGCTGGGAAGTGGCTGCAAATGCAGATTATCATTAGCAGAGAGGTTTGACTGCACAACAAATGTAATGCACTTGAATCATCCCAAAACTATCCTCCTGCCCACCGCCCCCAAATTTGTCTTCCATGAAACCAGTCCCTGGTGCCAAAAAGGTTAGGCACCGCTGTATCAAGAGCAGTGCAGGCTGAGAGCACAAGATTTAAGGAAGAAAGGAGTGAATATTCACATCAAATGATACAGTGTTGGTGGCGAGGTGGGACAGCTACGGCGGATCAGGGCTCGATTAGGAGAACCTTGTTGTTCCTGTTAAAGAGTTGGGGTTTTGTCTTATAGATCCTGGGGAAACTGGATGATTTTGTTTAAGGTATAATTGCTTCCCGAAAGATCTGATGTAAAGAAGTCTGCAAGAACCATCCACAACCACACCACTAAGGCCGCAAAATGAATACACAGCATGCACGTGGGATGCCTCTTAATTAACTTTAAATCAGAATAAATACCACAGCAACTATTTGTAAATGTGAATCTGATGAGAACACCCTGTGATGTGGAAAAAAAAATCTGGAATTTTAGGAACCTCACTTTGAACATCCAGGTACATGTTTAATGCTTCTGGTCACCAATCAAATGAAAAGAAAGGTAAAAACTTGACAGGAATGACTAAATAAGGCACTTAAGGAAAAAAGGTCCCCGGGTACAATTGCATCTAATTAAAGAGATAGAAGAAAAATAAACTGAAGATTAGTGGAACTGCTTCTGAATTTCCCTGTGATGCTCAGGCAGAGAGTAAAAAAATTGAAAAGCAAATAGGAACAAAATGCCTGTGCCATTGTAATTACATTGAGGAAGCATAAGAAATTTTATGAAATGGCAATCTCCTTAGATACAGAGGAGAACCTTAAGGGGCATAAGTAATGCAATCTTCTCTCTGTTTCCTCTGTCAGTTTTGACCTAATCTAGCAAGAAATGCTGAGCCATTTTCCGCCTCTTGGGTACAAGTATCAATTAAGAGAAAACAGGGTGACTATCTTAGGGCACTAATGATGAAATGTCACTTAAGGAGAAAATATCAGCTGCAGAACAAGTTGCTCAGCAGCTACAGTGTCTGAAAACACTGGCAAAACTAACAGGGTCTCACACACTCTCTAGGACAGGCCTAATTTTCTGCTCTTTGTTGGAAGAGTACCAAGTGCAAGAAGTAAATTTTAACAAGTGACTGTTTCCGTTTTTTGGGATTTCTTGTTCTATAGTGTTTTTATCCTAAAGGGCTTGATTCAGTTGCAAAGTCTTTTTAACAAGCAGATTACATCTAATCACCCATTGGTTGCAGTTATACCAGGGTGTCTCTATCTTGGCCTGCCCAGAATTCAAATATGTGGAAGTTGCATATTCCATAATTAATGCCCGACAGTAATTAACAGTAACAAGTAATTGACAGTAGTCAAATATGGCTGACATTTGTTCTATTTAGCAAATTTGTTGTTATATCTGTTAGTCTTTCCCTAATGCTCATGTCTCCAAACTCTGAATTGATTAGATTGAATTTCAGTGTCAAAAGGGCATGTCTAATGATGGGACAGTAAGGTCATAGTCTATTGTTGTGAGGGACAATGACTATATCATTAAAAGAAAATTTTTCAGAATATCTCCTTTAATGCATTTAAAAATCAGTTCTCTCCTGCTCAATAATCTATGAGTAAAATACATTTTAAATAGCTTGTGTGTATGCGTTTGTGTGTGTGCATGCCTGTATTTGTGTATAACATTCAATAAATTGTCAAAAACTGAACACGCTCATGTAATCATAGCCAAACCAAGAACTGCAAGTAACTATAGCCGAACCAAGAGATACAACACTATCAGCACCCCTGAACCCCCCTGAAGCTCTGTCTCAGTCACTACCCACCTTGTTGGGGTTGCCCAACAAGGGTAACTGTTATTCTGTCTTTTTAGTTCTGCCTAGTTTTGAGCTTCATATAAATGAAATCCGAAAGTGTAAATTTTTATTTGTGTGGATGATTGCTATGCAATATTCTTTTGTGAAGTGTCTGTGCAAGACTTTTACTTGTTTTTCTATTAAGTTGTCTGTTCTTTTCCTTTTGACTTGTAGTTGTTTAAATATTCTGGTTAAAAGTTACATTTGATACATGTATGTTGCAATAATTATTTTTCCACTTGGGGGGGTACTTTTTCTCTCTTTCAGTGGCATGTTTTCATTAATAGAAGTTCTTAATTTTTAATATTGTCCAATTTATTGTTTCCTTTTATGATTAGTGCTTTTTTTTGTCCTCTTAAAAAACCGTTGCCTAATTCAAGGCCACAAATACTATTCCATGTATTTCTCTAAATGATTTGTTGTTTCAAATTTGATTTTTAGATCTGTGATTCATCTGGAAATGATTTTTGTGTTTGGTGTGAGGGAGGGATACCTTTCTTTTCATATGGAATATATATATATATATATATATATACACACACATACATATATTTAATTGGAAAGATCTATCATCTCTCCTGATTTCTTGAGGTAAGAAAGGACCAGGAACTGAAGTGACCAGTTGCTAGAGAGCTCTCCAAGCCACAAGTGTTGACAAGAGGTGCCATCTAAAAGGTACTGACAGTGTTCAGTAACTACATAGATCTCTGGTCACAGTCTGGGTAAACATTGGCAACTGGGATACAAGTTGAACAGGAAGAGTTCTGTAACAGGTGGGTTGAAACAGCCATTGATAATCTGAGAAAGGCAATACAGAAAAGTTCAGATTTGTGGATTATTATCAACTAGGAGGTTTGTTGCTAAGGGGCACGGTTCTCAATACTGGGTATTTCTTCAGATCTAGCTCAATTACCCACAAGAAAGATTGGCAATAGAAAGGTGGAACCTCAATCCCAGCAAGGGAATGAGGCAATGAATGACCAGGTTACCAGTAGAGGAAGTTGTGGTCAGGGACAAAGTAAATGCCCAATGAGAAAGAGGTGACCCGCTGAAGTGCTGGGACTTGTAAATAAGGTGGGAATGCACTTGATGTGCATATCAGAAGCCCAGAATCGAAACCAAGATCACTCGTTATAATTTGTTGTTGAACCCACAGAAACCCATTCCACTGGAATTAGTTATAGATTACCTGCATTAGGCTAAGATTTCTCCTAGGAGTTAGAAATAACTAAACTTCAGTTAAAAATGAGCAGATGGCTTTAGCAGTGAGGAGGAAGAAAGCTACAGAGCATGATTCCCAATGGTCAGTGTGTGGGGAGCTTATTGAACATTCAGCCTTAGCTGCACCTACCACAAATATTCCTGTTCAGGAAGACTGAGGAGGTCCTGAGAAACTAACTGCATGTGTGGCCCTCACTCACCCCTCAGGGATTCAGTTGCACACTGGTTTGTTGTTGTTATTTATTATAAAGGTTTTGATAATTTATTTTTTATTTTATATCTGCATTGTTCTAAAGCTCTTACTAGTTACTACAGTGTCTTCTTATTTTTACTGCCCATTGCTACTATGTTCATTTTGTTCATATTGTTGCTCTAATTATGTTTTATGGGAATGAAAGTTCACTTTAGAACATGCTGGTGAGGGGGAGTGGTATGGTTCACAGCAGGAAATCCTGAGAGATAGTGAGTAGGTAGCTAAGCAGGTAAGTAAATAGATGCATAGACACATAGGTATATAAAAATGATGCTGTAGATATCCTATTTGAGATTAATTAAAATATGATGTTTAGCTATTTAGAACACACATCTAGTCCTAAACATTGCTGCAAAATGAATCCTTTTAGATCGAAGAAAAACCCTAAGAGGTTGTAACACAGGCAATCTGGGTCTATTGCAAAATTTGAGTGTAAGTGCTTTGCTATTTTTTGTTTGTTTGTTTATATCATGAACTTGGTAAGTGTGAATAAAACAACATCAATTTAAACACTTGGAAAGAAGTTCTTGTTTAAGACCAAAGGAAGTTTGGTTTGAGAACAAAAATTTCTTCAAAACATTGTTTCTGCAGGCTTCCTTTGAAGAAGCCAAAATTACCAAAATAGTGAAAAAATTTTTTGCCAGTTTGCATTACTTAAATTGAAAGTTTTTTGACTGAGTTTTGCAGTTCTTCTTGTTGAAGACACTTCAATAGACTATGTTCAGTGTATATATTAAAATGTATCCTGTTCCTTCTAAGCTGAGTAATTGAAGGTTCTCTTCATGCCTTTAGTCCCTTGAAGAAATTCAGCTATATTATCAGGAAATTTAATCCAGGAGTTCTTTTGTGGGGTGAGGGGAACTAGATACCTCCTATAAACAAGTTTAGTTTTGCTTCCTCTTCCTCACAGTAGAGTTCCTAGGCCTCCCCTGAGCTGAGAGGTAGAGAAGGAGATAGTTAGTTATATTATCTACTTAATGGGTTCCAGTTCATGGAGTGCTACTGTAATTTGAATTAGTGTAGCCAAAGATCTGTCTAAATGTAGGCTTCTCACAAAGCGAAACATAAAATTTTTGCACAGGCACATTAAAATAAAAAAGAGAATGAGTAAATATTTAGGGTCTTAAAATGGTTATCAGAATTTATCCATTTAATTTAAAAATTATTGAACTTTATTTTTTTCTATCTGTCTTGCTTTATATACTTATATCCTTTGTCCTAACTACTTCTGAGACTTAGAAATCGAATCCATTAACACATAACATACGTGATGAAATGGGTGATGCAACCCAGCTACATTTCCCCATCTTGCACACCGGTGGATTTTGTGTTTGTGTGTGTGTGTGAGCATGCATACATGTACGTGCATTCAAATGGTTGCCGCAATTATTGTGACCACCCAAGGTACACAAACCTCTCTCACACCTCCCCTACAACAGCGCATCTGTACCAGTATAGATATTCCATTCCCTATGGCATGTGATTCAAAAATGTCAGTCAATGCGAAGATTAGTATATTCACAATTACTTAGTAAAGTTAAACTTTTGGAGACATCTTTTAATGATTTCAAAAAGACGCTTTGGTGAGGGTTGGCAGCAGAAGAAGGTTTGTTCTTTCAAGTTAGGAAAATGAGCCCAGTCATGAAAGCTAGATAGACAAAACAAGGACCTAAATGAAGAAGCTATACATAAATGGATGCTTTTTTTTACAGAATAATCTAATACTCTAGTCAGTCTCTCAGCATTTATTAGGATTTATTGTATATACAGAAGTTATTTGGAGGACTCTAGTTCTCTCTAATCATTACCCTCTGCTCCTGCGTTCTTAGGAGCAGCTATAAATTCAAGAAGAGGTGGAAAACCGGCAGACTGCCAACCAAATTCAACCCACAGACATATGTTGTTGGGCCTGAACAATGTTTTAGAATGTTTTGAATCAGTTTCCAATTGAAAAATGAGGGTTGTTACTTAAAAAAAAAAAAAAAAAAACTGAAAAAAGGTGTACGTCTATAAGTGTTCTCTTGAAAAATCACAAGATGTAGCAAATTGGTCCTGGTGTGCATGGCAATAGTGAGTGGGAGGTGGACAGCTTCCATGTCCTTCAGACAAGGCATCTAGAGAACATGCCTTTAGAAAGGACATCCTTTAGACATGTTCTGGTCCACAGGTCCTCTCCTACCCAATTCTCTTGTATAAATATTCCGACTGGCCTGGGGGCAGTTGTGACTGTGACCCCTGCCATCAATTACCTCTAGGAACATTGCTCTTCTTATGTACCGGTGGAGTGGAATTTGTGCTACATATAAGTCAATATCATTTTCAATATTCTATTATTTTTAAATCCAAGCTGGTAGGGTTGGAAATGGAGAGCAGAACCAAGAGTCTGCTCTTGTACCACTGGTTTAAAAAGAGGTGCATCGAACATTAACATTATTTTATTTATTCTTACAATTTTCTCAACAGGATCTCTGTTACAAAGAGTAGGATACTGAGCTGTGCTCTTTGCTCTGGCTAAGCTAGTCTCCCCACTTTTCCCCTTTGCTCTTCTCTGGCCTCCTTTCCTGTTCCTATTATATTTGGGCTGATCATTATATCCTGACTTGTATTGTTTTCTGTTCTCTATTTGAGCTGTGTGTCTCTCCTGCCCAAATTAGCTGTAGGCTCCTTCAAAGTCAGATACTTATTTGTCAGTTTTGTTGCTCTATGCTGTACCTAGAACATTACAGACATTTGGTTTTTGGCTGAAATCCCCTTCCTTTAACTCTCCTTGTACCGTGACCATTTCCAACAAGTTTGGGTTTGCTGCCATCAGTAGAATGGTTGTGATTCCCAGTCTCAAGTGTTGGGTTGCTGTGTTTCCTCCCTACCTCTCCACATATAGAGCTGCCAGATGGAGCCAGGATGCAGTGCATGATGGTCAGGGGAGTCAGCACAATCCCTGCATCTCACCTTCCCCATCCCTGCCCCAAGGTGTACTCTCTACCCATCTGCCATGTTGACTAGTCTCCAGTTTTCCTGTCAAACTGGTTTCCCACCCTGAACCTATTACCCATTTGCTAATCCCCTTTCCTAAAGCCAGACTTCTAACCTAAAGTCCAGTGCCAGGTGGCCATAGGATCTAGCAGGCTCTCCAAGGACAGCACCACAACTGCTTATCTCCCCAGAATTTTGTCAGCACTTGGATTCCCCATGGCCATACCTTGCTCTCATTAACTGGATGCCCTAATACCAATTGCTTTCAGAATTAGGACTGAGATTGGCATATTCATTCAAACTCTAAACATGAAACCCTGAGCTGGCTTTCCCCAGGGGAAAAATGAAAAAAACAAAGCAAAAAGAGACTTCTTAACTGGGTCGGAAACACAGATTCTGGACTTCCAGATTTTTTTTTTCTATTTTTTCCTTCTCAGATTCATTTTACTAGGACTCCAGTGTATTTGCCTCATGGACCATCTGCATTAGCACCTTGCTACCCTAGGCAAAAATTATAGTTAAAATGAAAGTGAATGAAGAGAATTCTACTTTTTTCTCCTGTGTCTATAGTTTTTCTTTGCTTCATTTTAATTTCTCTTAGAATTTCAGTTCTAAGAGTCAATGGCTGACTACCTATTCTTAATTGTTCTGTGCAAAAATATGAATCTTTCAAAATTAAAGGATATTTTTGGCAAGGACACATCTTGAGCTGCTTGAAGAAAAATTTCCATATCAACCAAAAACTGGTAAACAAACAAGAAAAGAGTTAGCTCTTCTTCCCTCTCGCTCACACAGCTATACTATACTCCCCCACACAGCTGTATTGAGGAAATGAAACTAATAGCAAGAAATTGCTTTTGATGAGTTTCATAATCTTATCATAATGCTTAGAATTGAAATAAACCAAAATTATGCTACCATGATTTTTATATCATGGTAAAGGAAAAAATGGTCACTATTTGATTCAAGACAACCTGATGAAACAATTACTATTACTGCTACCATTACCACTACATTTAACCTTTTTAAAGCAATCATTATGTGCCCCAAACTAGGCAAAGTTCTTCGCATGCATTATTTTCTTTTTATCCTCATGAGGAAACACCCCATTTTACAGATGAGGAAATTCAGTCTCAGAAAGATTAAGTGGCTTGCACAAAATAATATATATAATATCTAGCAAGTGATAGAGCCCAGGATTGAACTTTGGTTTTTCTGACTTCCCAGTCTGTGCTTTTAATACCTTTACTATCTCTATAAGGAAGAAAAAAAGTTCTGGAAAGATGTTCTAATGCTTACATCTGAAATGTGTTCTAATCCTTGTGTGTCCTCGCACAATTGAATTTCTCCATGCTTCATTGCCTTCTTCGATTAAGTCTATTAAAGGCTCCTGCTTTTCTCACTGGCTTGCTGGAATGATCAAGTAAAATAACGTATGCATAATCAGTTTTAGAACTCTAAATAGAATATAAATAGATGATAGGCATTCTTACATTAATTAACTTAAACCCAATCATCATCCTGAAGACATAAAATATCTCTGCAATAAGCAAAATAAAGGGGTAAGAGAAATAGTAATATGAAAGCAAGTAAGACTCCTCTGTCATGGTCTAGACAAGACATAATAGATGACCAATTAATGACTATGACAGTGAATGCAAATGGAGAGAAAGCAATGGATGTTGCTATAACGTGGCAATTGATCGGATATATGGAATAAATGATATGGAGGAGTCCATGGAGATTCCAAGATTACTTGTTTAGGTGATTTCAAGAGTAAAGGTATCTTAACTGAAATTAGAAGGAAGATGAAAAGAATTCTGTAGGGGAGGTCGTGGATTTAACTTGGAACATATTTAGTTTAAACCGCTCGATGGGACATCCTAGAAGAGGTATCAAATAACAATTAGAAATGAGGAGCAATTTTGGGAGTGGAACCAAGGCAGAAGATAGGAATTTAAGGATCATATTTTAGGGATTAAATTTAAATCATGATAATGGATAAGAATGTCAGAAGAGTCTTCTAAGAAAAGAAGATGGTCGAGCCATGACATCCAATAGAAATAGAATGTGAGCCACACATGTAATTTAAAAGTCTGGTAGCCACATTCAATGAGTAAAATGAGGGAGGTGAAATGAATTTTAATAATGTATTTTATTTAACCCAGTTTGTCAAAATTTAGTAACTTGAGCATATAATAAATGCAAAAATATTAATGAGATATTTTACTTTATTTGTAGTAAGTCTTCAAAATCTGGTGCTTATTTTACACTCAATTCAGACTAGCCACTCTTCAAGTGCTCAGTGGTTATTTGTGGCTCGTTGCTACTGCACAACATAGGTCTAAAAGAAACCTTTGGGATTTGATGGGCATGGGGAGACATAGGATCCAGAGGAGACAGAAAAAATGAAATGGAAAAGGTACCTGCAGTATGACAGATACTAAGGCAAAAACATGTTTTCTTCCTCACATGTTTTACCGTACCTCTGCATAAGGCAGTGTCTGTAAAGAACAAGCAACAGGTTTTCTACAGATGGCATTGTTTTAGACATCAAACAAAGCAGGATCCTTTTAGAGCCTTTCAGACTCTAGGGCCTTGTGAATAAAGTTCAGCATTGCGTAACTGCTAATACCTAACAGGCTTAGAAATTGTAGCATGGCATAGTGAAAATAACATAGATTTTGTATTATTCAGATCTGTCTACAAATCATGACCCAGCCTACCAAATAGCTCTGTAAATTTGAGCACTTAATTTCTTAACCTTAACTTCCTTATCTTTAAAATGGGGATACTAACTCCTATACATGACTTTTGTGGATACCAAATGCTATGAGGTATGCAAAACACCGGGCCCATAATAGCCATTGAATAAATCATAGCTATGATGATAATTGTTAACAATCCCCCTCCAATAATTTATATTGATGAAGGTCTCATGCTACTCTAAGCATCTTGAGAACAAAGGGAATATTGACTATTTTTGGTAACACCAATATAGCTGCCACAGTGGTGGAGACATCACTGAGGTAATTGATGTATATTTTTTCCTCCTACATTCCACTTCCTTTAGGAGAACCATCAAAGTATGAGTAGGTGGTATCACATGGAAGCTCAGATTACTTGATTCCCCAGTGCATTTAGCAAAAAGATGAATTTGGGCTCCAAAGCTTAGTTTCTAGTCCTTAAAATTCTAACACAAAATTAACTATAACAGAAAGATAAATGCACAGAAACAGAAGTTTCCCTTGACTCAGCACTCAATTTCCTGAGCATTGTACCTTTCATAGCTCTTTTAAAAAGATGTCCTGTTTTGACTCTAAACTTGGATTATATCAGTAGAGACTAGAACAAAATATTCTCTAAGTTTTTAGGAAATGATTCTAAAGTAAATATAATTATTCAATTTTAACATCGTGGTTTTAGTAAAATCACTTAAAATTTAAATGCTTAGAGATAGTTGGTGTTTTCCATCATTTTATGGCAATATGTTTTCAGGTGGTGAGTTATTTGTTCTGATTTTCAGGAAGGCACCATAGTATGGATATAGAATTCTAACCCAACATTTCGTCAGTGCCAGGCTACTCAAAATGCACCATATATGTAGTAGATATAGTTCCATTTATTTGAAATATATTTCTAGCTTCTTTTCTCCTAAATTATCCTATTTTTTTAGACCCAGTAAAAATCACAAATCTCCAGAAATCCTTTCCTGATTCTATAGCCGATAGTCAACTTTTATAGCATTTATTCTTTCACTAAAAAAAAAATTCAGGTCAGGTGCGGTGGCTGACACCTATAATCCTAGCACTCTGGGAGGCCGAGGCAGGTGGACTGTTTGAGCTCAGGAGTTCGAGACCAGCTTGAGCAAGAGCGAGACCCTGTCTCTACTTAAAAAATAGAAAGAAATTAGCTGGACCTAAAAATACTTAGAAAAAATTAGCCGGGCATACCTATAGTCCCAGCTACTCAGGCTGCTGAGGCAGGAGGATTGCTTAAGCCCAGGAGTTTGAGGTTGCTGTGAGCTAGGTTAAGGCCACGGCACTCTTGCCCGGGCAACAGAGCGAGACTCTAGCTCCAAAAAAAAAAAAAAAAAAAAAAAAAAAAATTATTGACTGTTTATTACTTGTCTACTCTTTTTCTAGGTTCTACATACTCAGTAGTAAAAAGACACACGAGATCAATACTCTCATCGACCATTATTCTAAGGTAAAAATAGCCACTGAACTCTTTGACAAATAAATAATAAATTCCCCATAGCCAAAATTATATGAAGAAAAACAAAAGCAGAGGAATGAGACGGAGAGGGCCTTCAAATCATGAAAGCAGATTGGATTTAATTTGAAGTATAATAGAAAGTCATTTGGAATGTTGTAGTAGGAGAGTTGTATGTTCTAAGTCTTAAGGTCACTCTGGTTACTCCTTGGATAATGACTATTGTGGGGAGAGTAGAAGGAAGGAGGAGAATTAGGAGAATTCTGCAGTAATAGTAACGAAAATGGAAAGAAGTGATTTCATTCAGGATATTTCGATATATATTCACCCCTTGCTTAATGTCTAATACATTCCTGCAAAGTGAAAGCTGTTAAATAAGAGCCCAAGATGTCCAGTTAACATTTAGAAATATAAAAATATATTGCTAGAACCAGAAAATGGGTTCAAGCATGTAACAGCAACAATTTGAAAGAAAATAAATTGTACATAAGATGTAATATTAAAAGGGTTTTTTATTTATTAAATTTTCCTTTTTGTCTTCACCAATATTTTCCATGTTTGTGAGACATGCTTCTCGTGCCCTCAAAGTATACTTCATAATAAATTAAAGCACAGAAATCACCTTTAGAGCCAGAAAAGCCTGACTAAAGTAGAAGTTGCCATCTCTTCGCCTTCTGGAGTTAATTTAAATGTGCAAACCAACACTGTTTCATATGTTTCATGCGATTCTCTCTTTTAACTAGAGAGTGAATGTGATTTTGTCTCAAATTTGATGTCATCAAAATGTCGCATATTGTAGTGTATTCATTTAGCAAGTTTTTTTGGGAGGGAAAAGTCATTCTATCAACATACCAAAAAAAAAACAACAACAACAACAACAACAAAACAAAATAAAAGAGCTATTAGTCTAAAAAGAAAAGATATATCTTTTCAAGAGCCATTATTGAGAAAAGTCAAGTGAACAGTATAATGGAAGTTCAGACTATAGTTTGCAGGCCCTACTTATTTATTGCTGATGAATTGCATGGGGTTTGGGGTAGGGAGTGGAAGGGAAAGAGTGGAATTGAGTGTAATTTCTTGGGCTATTGCCCTGAAAAGAGAAAACAATTGGTGATGCCATGAACTGAGATGGAGGAGAAAAGGGAATAAGCAGGTTGGGTTGGGGAGAGGTGTGGAGCAATTAAGAGGTTTCTTTTGAATGCTGTACACTCATTTTAATGTCTCTATGAGACATTCAAGTGGAGATGATGAATAGGTGGTTGCAAGCATAGATTTAGTGCTGAGAAAAAAGATTTGGTCTTGAGATCGAATTAGCATATAGACAGTATTTAAAGTCATGGAACTAAAGAAGACCACATAGGAATAAACTTAGAACACAAGAGTTGCAAACAGAAGAGTAGAAATCCAAAGACTAGCTTAGGATATCTCAACATTTAGAAGGCTAGAGGATGAGGAAGACTTAGGCAAAGGAGACAGAGAAAGAGCATCCGGTTAGTTTGGAGGAAAACCAGGAGAATGAAATATCCCAGAAGTCAAATGAAAAGAGAGTTTCAAGAAGGGAGGAGTGTTCAATAGCATCAAATGCAGCTCGGAGGGGAGATAATAAGATGACACATAAATGACGATTAGATCTGGCAAAATGAAGACTTTTGGGACTCTGTCAATGCATGTTCTATAATATCTCTATGGAATTGGATTATATACATAGATTTGTATTTAAGTTCTTCTCTTTGTGTACTTCTTAGCGACTTAAAAAGTTTTCATTGGCTAGAAAGCATATCTAATTTTTTGGGTCCCCAGTAATTCTTAGGCCAACACAATGTACTTAGTGGGAGTTAAGAATTATTTATGGAATTGTATTGAATTGAGCTAATACCCACCAAAAGAGAAAAGAATATTTGAAAATTCACAGTTGTAGTGTGTGTTATTGACAAGGTCAGTTTTTAAGATAAAATATTCTAATTTTTGGCATGCAGGAAATACCGACTTTTGTCGGATGAGTTTCTCTACCATTACAGCAAAGATTGAGACTATGAAGCATGTATTCCCTCAACTCCCTCTCCTCACTTCATCTCATCTATATCCAATTCATCTACATTCATACTCATTAAAGTGCTCTATCATCTGTTTAAGGTTAATTAATCTACGTGAGCCAGTGATTACACCCATCTGTCTTAGTCTTCGCTGAGACCTTTTTGGGTTTCCTTATTTTCATTCTTTTTCCCCACCTTCTCTTGAACATTCATATTTCATCTCCTTTTTAGCTACTGTCTGTTTCAAGCTTCAGAAAAGGAGCGCAGTGTTTTATATATACTATCCCTGATTCCTTGCTTCCTTTAACATCTCACTCCTAGGCTTGAATGTTACTAATATTTTGGTCTTTAATTACACAGTTGAAAAAAGATATATTTTCTCAAAAGGAAATCAAATAGATCTTTAATCTTTTAAAAACGAGATTAACCTTAATCATAATAGTAGAAATACCAAATGATATTATATCGAGATACAATTATCTACAGACAGATTTGAAAAACCTAAAACGTTTGGCTACACAGTCTGTTGGAAAAGCTGTGGAGCTTCTACCAGCATTTTCATTAAGTGCTGGTGGAAGTGCAAAAAGTTACACCTAACATGATGGATAGTTTGGCAACAACTATCAAAATTATTTTACCCTTTATCTCATAAATATTATATCCGGAAATTTATTTTTTACACTTATTTTCAAATATACACCATTATATAAAAACATTTATTATATTAGAAAAAATTGAAAACACTCATGACTCTTTTAACAAGACACTGGTTAAATAATGATACGTCCATACAGTAGAATACTGTACATCTGTTAAAAAAGAGCTATATTGCTAAGAAAAAAAAGAGCAAAGTGGAGATGTAAAGGTATGTACAATTATGCTACCTTTAGAGCAATGAAGGAGGATATATACATACCTACATATATGTGCATATATACATAGGTTCTTTTTGCATAAAGAAACTGTGAAGGATAAAAATATGTAAATGACAAGTGGTTACCTATTGGGTTATATGGAAGTGAATGGTATAGATAGAAATAGGAAATGAGAAAGATTGTCTCTAAAAATTTTGTATTTAGGCTTTATGTTGATTTTGAACATCTTGCTGTATCACTATTCTCAAATTAAAAATAAACAAAACAAACAAAAGGCTTTCATAAAATAAAAAAAAAAAACTAACGATCGTTATAACCATAGCTTGTATAAAAGGACTTCAGGCACCTGAGCAGGTAAGTCAGTGCCTGTCCTCACAGAAATCTCTTTCACTGACTACAGCCTCTTCTGCAAACCATCTAAAGAGGAAGTCACTTAATACTGAGGCAAACGTAAGAAAAAAAATAAGTCATGATGCTAGATAATCCATCAAGATGTAAAAGTGTGGACATCCATTATGTATTTCCTCTAATCAAAAACCCTGTTGTTACTTACATCCCTGAGTCATCGTCTGCTCAGCGGGTCCACTCTACTATGATCCCACTACCTCACTGGCCCTACCTCCTGTCACTATAGTACCGTCTAAGAAAACTGGACAATCCACTCTCCCTTGGAAATTCTCTGGCGCTTCATGTTTTTGTGCCTGACACTTTCCCCTCCCGTCCTTTGGAATGTTTTGAAACTTTCCAGTCTGATATTTCTCTGAAAAATACCATTAAAAAATTCTTCCAAAACTGTCCTGAATTCCCTGCCAGGATATGATCAAATGACACAACACCTACAAAATTCTCTAGCTTATAGCCCGCCAAGTAACAGAAATATGAATATGTTCCATGAATTTTGAATCCTAATAGAATATTCTTTGTATCTTTTTATAATACTTGATGAATTTTATTTGCATAATAATTATTAATATAATAGTCATACTAGATTATAAGCTTTTAGAAGACATATGTTGTGAGGGATTTTCACACATGGAATAGTTGTTGAAAAGTATTTTAAAATCCAGTTTAATTGAAACACATGTTTCAGTCAGACCTGACTTTATATTATTATTGTATTTTTGTGTGATTGTAGAGTTTAAAGCAGTTGGGAAGTAATGATTTAAAACGTGACAGTGTGTGGCTCTGTAGTAGAGTTCTGTGGCTTTTGCCCATAAGAAATGCAGTCGGCTTTCTTCTGGAGAAAGCATTTTAATTTCTACTTCAGGAGATCCCTCTTCCAGCTGAGTCCATGTGGTATGGGTACAGGTACTCCTTATGGGAAGAGTGGGCCTGTGATCTAGGCCTGCTCACTCAGAGTGTCTGTGCTCAGATTCAATGATTGTCAGCTACAGTCATGTGACCCAATTCAGTTCAATCAGATCTAAATATGAGACTTTGCTGTGGGGGAAAGGCATTCTTTTGCCAGAGTTTGTTGAAAAGATCAGACATAAACCTGAAGCTTTGTAGGTAACTCTGTGGGAGCTTCTGCCAGAGGCTGCTTATAGTATAGTGAAAAGAAAAGCTAAGGAATTAAAAAAAAAAAATGAGACCTAATCCTCATAGTCCTGTGTGAATTGCTGGATCCAGCCATTCCTGACATTGCTATACTTGGACTTTTCACAAATAAAGGAATATCTGTATTACCTAGGCTAGTTTTAACCCATTTTCTATCATTTGTGAACAAAGGAGGTTTGCCTACTATAAGCTGAAATTTAGAATACTTACATGAACATTTCAAAGTCTAGTTATACAACGTTTATTTTGCCGTGTAAAAAATATGCTTCTGGTATCCAGAGTTAAATTCAGGTTATTAAATTAATTTTAAAATACATCCATAAAATAATCCATTATGTTAAGTATTTTATAAGTGTATGGGAATATCAAAATTGTCTGAGAATATAATACAATTATTTTTCACCTGGTACAAGAAAGGTGTGTATTTCTTTAGGAATATCTTAGAGAAATGGACATACCTCTGTGATAGATCCTTCATATCAGACACCCTCAGAAATTCTATTTAAATACCACAGGTAGGACCAATGATTAACAAAATACTCTTTCTTTCCCTAAATATCTCCCTACAACTATTTGCCATGGCATCACTTGAAACTGGAGTCCTCAACATTTAGCTGATCCTTCGGATTCAGTGTGCTGTGCGAACTTATTAAAATTCTACTGGGAGGAGAAGAGGAGACCTGGTTAGGTAGCCAAGGCTCTGTAGCCTTCTCGTATGAGTATGGATCATTTTTATTAGGCCCCATAAGCAATGGAAAATGGGATGAGAAAATTTTAAAGGCAATGGGAATGGGATGGAAGGAGCAAGACGGGGTCTATCCCTCTAGGTACCAAGGCTGTGGGACCCAAAATTAAGGACAGAGCAGGCTGCTCTAGAACAGAGCATTACAAAGGAACAAGAGGAGAAATATCAAGGAAAGATTTTCTCCTTTCTGAATTTTGCTGAATGCTGGAAGTGGAAGTGGAAAAGTATGATATTCTTTTAACAAATTAGTTTTGAAATTACTTTTCAGATGAGATCCTCTGTATTGTTTTTATTTCACCAAAACTTATTTCTTATTTATCCATTTAAAATGCACAGTCATCTATAGTAATTCATTGTAATTGACTGTCTTCAGATTTGGTCTGTACATTCAAGAGATTATGCAATATTTGTTTTCACAAACAATTCTGTGGGTGTCTTAGTGGACCTGTCTATTATCTCTACTTGTTGCTCTTTCTAAATTCATACCAGGCTCTTTTTAATTCATTCTTAATTTTACACATATTCCATAAAATATTTATATTTTAATTTAACAGTTTCTGCAAGATACACTTATTTTTTACAAAGAATTTGATTTTTAAATGTATTAAATGGCTTAAAAAACTTTCATGGACTTTTCTTCAATACCAGATGCTTATCTAGATGTTCATTTTTGCTAATGTGTAAATACTACATATATTTATTCATGTGATGTTCTTTTGTAATAAAATGAAATAAAGTAATAACATATCAACCAAAGTTATCTGAATTATACAGCTTCTATAGATTCAGAGGTTCAGAACCACAATATTGAAGGCAGGTTTAAATAATGCTTTCCATTATGAGGAAATGCAACAAATTGAAAATCTAATCAGAATATCAAAGCAAATACATATTACCAAGGTCTTCTTACACTCCAACAATAAAAAATGTATTGAACACCAAGTCCTAATCTCTATAACTCCATGATGATTTTAATAGTCAACAAGTAGCTAGCTTCAGTCCTGACAATTGAAGAGGTCTTAAAATGGAGTGTGCTAGTATGCCTAATAATTTCCTACTAAATTGACCATGTCAAAAAACATTTATATGTGTCTTTCAATAGAAGACAATAAGAGAAAAGAAAATTGTCGCCACTTATCAATCCCGTAACCATTTTTTAATAACACAAAAAAATAGGTGTTGTGAGGGCCATCGCTTCTCCCAATCAACAGCACAATAAAAATAATATTAGGGAAGAGTGGATCATATCTTGGGCTTTTATTAGAATTCTTTCAAAAATCTACAGTCAGATTTACGTAAGGTATTTTTTTCTGAGATGAGCAATATTTTGATGTTTTCCACACATATGTTACATTACACAAAGACATTCTGTATAAGCAAGAAGTCAATATAAAGGAAAATTACTTGTCAGTTTATGACTAACAAATTCCTTTCATTTCTAAGGAATATTATTTTAGAATATCTCAAAGAAGGAATATTATATAATTACATAAATAACAAAAGTATCCCTCTAATTTGCTTCTCCTCCTAGAGTAATCGTCAGTGAAGTCAGCTGTGACTTCTTTTTTAAATATAAAATTTTGCCTATAAATTAGAAAGTGCCCTCATTTCACCCTATATCTTGAATAAAATTTAGAAAAAAAAAACACTGTCATAATAGACAATATTCTTTTACATTTTAAAACTTTTTTGCTTTTCAATGGCTATTGAATAAACTACATGTTTGAGAACCTTTTTAAAGGTTTTTAATGCTAATTTTAATACAATGCCTCGAAGTGGGTATATTTCACAATGAAATTGAAGACGTTATTTCCTATTGTTACAAAATGCTTTTTTCATTATCTAAATCTCAAATCATGCATATTTTTATAAAACGAAGGTGCAAAGTCCCGCATTTTTCCAACTAGTTATTTTTTAAAAGCACTTTCAAACTAAAACTATAACTAAAACTAAAACTATACCTTATTCTACCTTTAACATTTTAGTATGAAATCTTAGCAAACGAGCTGAGTATAATATTGTAGTAAAGGGCTTTAAAACTTGACAGCTGCAAATATGAAAAGAATGTTTTTTTTCTACACCCAAGGAAACGAGTTGATGTTTTAAACACAGGTGAAAGCATCACATTTTGTAGAAATGTTTGTATGTTCACACCAAGTTGTAAAATACTCTGCCAAACATTTTCAAGTTTAAATTTCACGTACAATGTAAAGTTAAAATGTACTTACCTTTTCTCGGCGATGACTTGTTATTGAAACTGCCATCAACTACTAACTGTTAATGACTCTTTCAACAAAAACGGAAAACAGTAAAGTCACATGTCGTAAGAGTAGGCCTGTGTTGGATGCTGCTTAATTTCAGTACTAGGGGAGGAAGAGGCGGGGGGGTGGGGTGAGCACAAAACTTTTAAATGAAACCACTTCCTGGGTAGATACGGTTAACCACACACATCACATCATTATTCGATTTGAAGAAATTGCCATGTATAGTCAACAATATCATTATTGTTTTCAACGTGATTATCAATTTTCAAGCATTACACATTTATATAGATTTTATCAATTTTGATTTGATGGGGAAAATGTGTGATTAAAAATTCAGCAGTGGGGAGGAGCAGGCTGCTAAGCACTGAGGAAACTTCCCCTTTCTCTGCCTTCTAGCAAAGGTTTAAAAATGTAAGTCTCTACTGTCCTGGGTAAGCTTGAGCACATTCGCATGCTGTCAGGAGGTTCTACATATGGACTTGGGAAGCCGAGAAGCCACCTCCAACTCAGAGAGGGGGTGCTGCTGTCTCACTCATGGAAGGACCCGCCAAAAGCTGCACCGATTAAATTCACGGGGCCTTGGGCAGGTTGCATTAGTAGAACTTCAGAAAACACAGCCCAGGGCCCCGCTGCCAACTGAGGAAGGTGCTCACTGAACACACCCTGTGGCATTTGCTCTCACTGTAGCTCTCATACTGCTGTCCTCTCTGGAAGTTTCCTAAACAGTTCTGGAACCTACTGAGGAGCTTTTTGCTCTAAATGAATTATTCTTTGTGTGGTTTGACTTACAAAGAAAAATATTAAAATAAAAGATCCAAAGGGTATCATTTAGCATGCGGTGGTGTGCCCGCCTATGTCCAGCTTCAGCCAATCCAAGACATATTTTTAAGGGGTCTCAGCAATAACTGTAGGATGTGCATCTTTACTGAGCCATGGAGTTCAAGAAATAAGCTCCTGGATTTTCAGGCTTGGCTGCTTTTGTGATATTCGCAGTATACTCACAAAAGGAAAATCTCTCCTTCCAAATATAGGAGAGGTTAAATTGCGATCTCTTGTCATACAAACCAATTAGACTAGAAATCTGTGTAATAGAACTCAGTGGTACAGAATGTTTTGCATACAAAAAGACAACCTTTAAAAATATATTTGTTGTATAAGGCCCAAGTTAAGGACTACATGCCCCTGCCAGTTAATCTAATTTCTCTAAGACTCTCCTTTTTAATGTCATATTTCTGTTTGACCCTAGAATTCACCATCAGTTGTTATTGGACCTTTTTAAGTGTTTAGAGTCCTGAAGATTTTTACTGGGTGTTTCTCCTTAACACTGAGGAGAACGTGGAAAGAGCATAATATTAAAAGTGAGGAAATCCGAATTCAGGCCTCAATTCTGACACTGCTATTTATTTAACCTTGGCTGAGTCACTTAAGTTCTCTGAAATTCAGTTCATTCATCCATATAATGAAACATACAATAAAAAAAAATCTATCTTAGAGAATATAAGTAAATGGATTTGAATATTTTGTATTTCATGAAGAATTATAGACATAAATTAGCATGATGGAGGAATGCCTCCTAAGAAGCATCAGAAAAATTTTAGTGCATGCTACTGAATTTAAGCCTTTGTAAATTTGAGTTATACTCAGAAGTCTAGGATGAGAAAAATAATTAAGGCTTTCCTTTTGAATAGGTACTAATATCAGACATCTGACTAAGAAAAAATATAAAACACCAATATACCCTTATGGTAATAAATAAATGTAAATACCTACTTGAAGGGTGACACAATATTTTTGGTCATAAACAACTAGATAATAAATGGAAACAAAAGTATATTTTCTTTTTACAGGGTGAGAGGTGAGCCCCCTAGGCAGTGATATGCCTGGGTTTGATCTCTAAAAGAGATGTATTTACTACGATTAAGGCTCCAGGTTAGTGCTTTGACACTTGTGGCTTTATGCTGTTCACTCTTGCTAGGAGCTAATAGTTATTGATCACTTGGTATAAGCCAAACTTTATACCAAGCACTTTACATTCATTCTGCCTTTTAATCCTCATGATGTTATGAGCTAGTAAAACTTTTTTTTTTTTTTGAGACAGGGTCTTGTCTGGGCTAGAGTGTAATGGTGTCATCATAGCTCTCCGCAACCTCAAACTCCTGGGGTTGTGTAATCCTCCTGCCTCAGCCTCTCAAAGTGCTGAAACTACAGGCATGTGCTACCATATCTGGCTAATTTTTCTTATTTTTTGTAAAGACAAGGTCTCTATGTTGCTCAGGCTGGTCTCAAATTCCTGAGCCCAAGTGATCCTCTTGCCTCTGCCTCCCAAAGTGCTGGGATTACAGGCATGAGCCACCATGCCCAGCCTGAGCTAGCCAATATTATACTCTTTTTACATATGAGGAAACTGAGATTAATTTGTTGCCTAGATTAGTTAGGAGCAGAGTCAAGAGTCAAACCCAGAAGCTTTAATCTCAGAGTCCTCATTCTAAATTATTACTATGCTATCTCCTACCCACTTACTATGCAGCACAACTCTAAGTGAATAATGCTGAGGAAGTTTCACTCTTGGTATTTGTTTTTGCCTCTTCACTGACTGGAATGGTGGACTTAGCAGGTAGGAATCATTCCTGAGACTCATACTAAAATCAGGTCTCCAGAAAGTTCTCCAAATTTTAAATCTATATTAAGGAAATTGAAAGAAAGTTAGGATAAACAGAAATATACTATGTTCATAGATAAGAAAATAGTGGAAATCTATCAATCTAACCAAATTAATCTACAAATAGATATAATAAAATCCCAATTATAATTGCAACTGGACTTTTTGAAAAATGCAACAAGGTCCTTCCAGAATTTCCACAGAAGAACAAATGTCCAAGAATATCTAAGTTCATTTTGAATCAAAAGATCAAAAAATGGTGATTTGCCCTGTTAGATATTGACAGGGTCCAAAACCACAGTATTAAAACACATTTCAATGCTAGCCCAGGAACAGTTCAAAAAATGACTGTTTTAATTGATAAAGGTGGCATCATAAGATAAACAAAAAGCAACAGATTATTTTAGTAGATAGTAATGGCAAAACACATTTATTAAATAGAGGAAAATAGATTTGAGCCCCTGCATTAGACCACATGCAAAGATGGACACCCGATGGATTAAAACCTAGATCTGAAAGGTAAAACCGTGATGCTGACACAATAAAATGAAGGAGAATATTTTGCAAAATGGCACTTTCTTAAATAGTACGCTTACATTACAAAGGAAAAGAGGAAAAATATGTGGATTTGACTAC
>NW_012141524.1:3446144-3449394 GCF_000956105.1 Propithecus coquereli
TAAATGCTGCTGGTACCTAGGGTAAATGAAAGAGGCAAAATTACCTTTATATATAGCAACATGGAGCTCATTGTGACCTTGATAGAAGCAATTTTTGTGCGATATAAGTAAGGACATCTTATTTTAATAGATTGAAGACAGCAGGTGTAGAGATCTTTTAAAGAATTATACGCTATAGGAAGAGATAGAAGTAATAGAAATAGTGTGGAACCCTCAGGAAAAAATGGAGTCAGAGGGTTTTGTTTTTATTTATATATTTTGTTTGTTAGTTTTTGAATGGGAGAATAGCAACTTGTGTGCCTGCCACTGGGGGATGATCCTGTAGAGGGAAAAATTGATGATGGAAAAGGAAGAATCATGGGAATACTGTCCTCAAGCAGAGGACAGGGAATGGGACCAGGGCATGGTGGCATTATTGGCCTTGGTCTTGGTGAGAAGCAAGGGCAGCTCTTCCGCATTATAACATGAATTGAGCCAGAGTACATGGGCAAGATGTAGGTAAGCAGGGAAGTGTGCTCTTTTGAGGGTCAGTGGAAGTTCTCTTCTGATTGCAACAATTTTTTCATTAATATAGGAAAATGAGAATTGAAAATTAAGATAAGGGAAAATGGGTCAAAGGTTTAGAGGTTTTGGAAGAGAGAAGACAATATTGAAACAATCCAACACTGTGAGGATTATCAGGTGTCAGGCTCATCAGAACCACATGTTAGAAATTGTGCCTCTAAACTTGGATAAGAAACATTTAAGAGATATTCATGTAGCCCAGGGAGCTTCCCTGAGGACCAAAACACCTGGGAATCCTGTAGAATTTTAAGGGCTGAAGATTGGAGGTGTAGATGAGGGGAAAGTGCGATGGAAATTAAAATTTTTGCTGCATGATCAAAGTGGTTGATCATGCTGTATATGGTCAAAAGAAAAAATACAAAGAAAGTAGTTGAGGTGAAGACAAGATTTATATTATTTTAAAAAATAAACAAATAGGACAATTCTTGCAGCCAAGTGTTACACCCTTAGAGGAAAAATAACATATGCATTCAGTCACTCGATCATTCAACAAACATATAAGCACTACCTTTATTTTAGACACAGCATCAAGCTCCAAGCATATAATTTCTTGGAGATTACTAATGTCTTTGGGTGGAATGAGGCAGACAATAAACAAATAAGAAAATACAACATATTATTAATAACAAATAATGTGTCCAAGAGTAGTAACAACCAAGGAGAAAGTAAAACAAGATCAGCAGATAGCAAGTATATAAAACAATTTCAAGCCTTCATGATCTAAAGGGAAGTTAGATATGGGTTAGATATACAGTTCCTTGAGGAAGAAGAGGGGACAGGAGATGTTTGATTCTGTGTTGTTTTTTCAGATAGAATAATAGCTTGATTTTATGCAGATAGGAATGATACAGTAGAGAGGGAAATACTGCAGCACAGAAAGAAAAGGGTGACTTGCTGGAGCGATGACCCAGAGTAGGTCACAAGAGAGATATTGGCCTTGGTGGCAACACATAGACAATTCGTATAACAGAAGAAAAAGGAAAGTATCCACATGAAGGTGGATGGGTAGGATATTTCTGATAGGTTACATATGATGGAGGATCTGAGAAAACTCAAGGAGAAAACCTGGTATGTATCTGTAGAAGGGTGGTCCAGACAAAGGAAAGAGTAAATGCAAAGTTAGAGTATGCTTAGCAATTTGAAACACAGTAAAAGACACGTGTGCCTGGAAAGCAAAGAATAGGGTGTTGGATGCCAAGGTAAGAATGGTTTTATGTGTGTTGTACAATTTACTATGTTAGGTAGTGAGAATTTTAAAATAAAAATGTTCAATTTCCTTCTGCCACCTTAACCTTTATCAAAGCACTGTAATCACATCTTGGCTTATTGTATTTACCTCCGCTTTTGAATTTTATAACAGGGACAAGGGCTGCCTTTCTTTTATTAATTTAAATGTCCAAAAGGAGAAGTCTCCAGGACTTGCTTCTGGCTGAGGAAAGTACATCTGGAGCCATGAGGCTCTGGGTATCTGCGCCTAACCAAGGTCCCAGGAACACAAGCCTTACCTCCTGGCCTCTAGCTTCATTTTAGGAACCTCCAAATATATCACTCTCTAATAAGAAAAACAGAAAAGGAAGCAAGCTACTTATGAAACATTGCAGTTCATGCCACAACAGTGTGTGCAAGCTGTAATGGAAAGGCATCCTGTTCTAGCAACGTTGCCTACTGAGCTAATGTGGATCTGCCCCCCACTGCACACACATAGAAATGCAAGGAAAAAATATGAATTAAAAATATTAAACACATAGCTAAGCCTCCCAGAAAAGAAAGCAAACTCACTGAGAGGCAGAATTAAAAAGGAAATTTCTAGCTAAAGGAGTGAACTTGCAGGCTGCTGCTACACCAAATTGAGAGGGAATGCAGTCCCTTGGGTCAGAAATTTTCATGTTCATTGAGGAAACGCAGAGATGGCATTGGGCTTGCCCCAAACCAAAGTTAGAACTAATTCTTGCTTAAAGATAAACCCATGGAATGGCTATGGACGCCCCAAAAGAAAAACTAAAATAGATAAAAACAAGAAAGCTTGTCTATGCCCAGGGTTCTAGATGGGAAAAAAAATGCCTTTTTTGAGAAATTGAAAACTGATTCATGTTGAAGATCTAGAATAATAATCTCTTGTCCTATATTGGAAGCCAAAGACTACAAATTCATGTAAATTTGCTTTTAGACCAGTGAAACTCTTGTGACCTTTAGAAGAAGCAAGTGCAAAACTACTATGCAGCAAACACTTCCTCATCCCCGAGTGCATGGAAGTCCAAATCCATCCACACCTTCCCATGCCCAGCATAAAGTGCTTCACGATACAAAATGACACCACTGCATATTAAGAAGTTACAAACCATTTGCAAAAGTCAGCAGGAAAAAAACAGGACAAATATGTACCTCACAGTTTGAGATTATAGAAAATCTGAAAGAATCTACAAAATGAAGATATTTAAGTTGAATACAAAGATTAAAAATAAATTAGCCTGTGATGGTGGCACATGCCTGTAGTCCCAGCTACTCAGGAGGCTGAGATGGGAGGATGCTTGAGCCCAGAAGTTCAGTGGGCTGTAGTGCACTATGCTCATCAACTGGGTGTCCACACAAAGTCCAGCATCAATATGGTGACCTCCAGGGAGCAGGGGACCACCAGGTGGGAAGTGGAGTAGTTTAAAACTCCTGTCCAGATGCATAGTGAGATCGT
>NW_012141524.1:3450425-3460582 GCF_000956105.1 Propithecus coquereli
GATAAATTTCTCACACAGAGTTGTTTTTCCTCCTCCATCACAATGAGTTAAGTGCATTTGGGCTTGGTTCTTGTAGCCTGAGTAATATTTACCTGCATTGTGTCTGTGTGTTTGTGCATGGTTAGGGAGAAAAACAGAAGTTTCTAGTCCCTCTGAACAGATATTGTAAGTTGAACACTAAAGGAGAGCAGGAAAGGGAGGAAGGCTTGACTTAGACGGAGACAGAGTTAGCTTCCCCCTGAAAAGGATGGAAGAGAGGGACGAGGTTCCCTCCCTGGAAGAGGTGGGGCCCTCTTGGGGTAATGAGGCCTCATGATTGGGATTAGTGCCCTTATAAAAGAGACCCCGGAGAACTAGCTTGCCCCTTTGTTGTGAGAAGACAGTGAGTAAGTGCCCTCTGTGAGGAAGTGGGCCCTCACTAGGCACAGAATTTGCCGGCACCACGATCTGGGACTTCTCAGCCTCCAGAACTGTGAGAAATAAATGTTCATTATTTTAAAGCAAACCGATTTATGGTATGTTTGCTCTAGTAGCCCAAACAGACTAAAGCAACTGTGTATTTTATACTAGTTCAGAAAAAAAGACAAATAATCAGAGTATATAATATATCAGGTAGTAATTATTCATAAGACGAGAAAAAAGAAAGCAGTGAAATGGGACATGAAGTGTTGAGGAAGCATGAAATGTTAAGCTGCATGAGAGAGAGGTCTCACTAAGGAAAGTAAAGACATCAGGAAAGTGAGTGAGCCAACCGCGTGGATCTGGGGATGGGGTAGGTGGTCCAGGCAGAGGGAATAGCAAATGCGAAAGCTCTGAATAAGGATTGTATCTGGCATGGTTAAAAAACTACATGGAGGTCAGTGTGATGTGAGTGAAGTGAGAAAGGGAGGAGTATGGGGCTAATGTCAGAGAAGTTACAGACGGCTGGACCATGTGGGTCCCCTTGTCCTTTTTAAAAATCTGAGTGAAAAGGGAAAACATTAAGATGATCTGACTCACAGTTTTACAAGGTCACTTTGTCTATTATAGGAAGAATTGTCTGAAGAGGGCATGAGTGGAACCAGGGAGGTTGGTCATCAGTGGCTGGAATTATCTATGGCGGAGGTAACTGGCACTTGGACCAAGCGGGGGGGCAGCTGGCATAATAGAGAAATGGTCAAATTCTGGATGTGTTTTGGAGGTGAACTCAACAAGATATTCTTTGAGCAGCCAAGGATAAATGAAATTTCACTGAGACAGAAATGCCTGTAGAGGAGCTGGTTTGGGTGCCTTTGGGCACGTTAGGTTACAGGCAGTACATGTTAAGTTTGAGATGCCTATATGTCATCCCATGGACGTGACCAATATGCCATTAGATAGGAAAATCTGGAAGTCAAGGAAGGGGTCCAAGCTAAAGATATGAATTTGGAAGTCACTCACATAAAAATGCCATTTAATAGCATGAAACTGGAAGAGAGAGCCCATAGAGTGAATGGATCTAGAAAAAACAAAAGATTCAAGGACTGATCCCAGTGCTCAATTTAAAGACTGAGAAAGAAAAAAATAACAAGAGACTAAAAAAGAAGGCAGCCAGGAGGGAAGGAGAAAAACACAGGTGAATTTGGTGTTGTGAAAACCAAGTGAAAATATCTTAGAAGGAAGAGACTTATAAATTGTTAAATGCTGCTGGTACCTAGGGTAAATGAAAGAGGCAAAATTACCTTTATATATAGCAACATGGAGCTCATCGTGACCTTGATAGAAGCAATTTTTGTGCGATATAAGTAAGGACATCTTATTTTAATAGATTGAAGACAGCAGGTGTAGAGATCTTTTAAAGAATTATAAGAGATAGAAGTAATAGAAATAGTGTGGAACCCTCAGGAAAAAATGGAGTCAGAGGGTTTTGTTTTTATTTATATATTTTGTTTGTTAGTTTTTGAATGGGAGAATAGCAACTTGTGTGCCTGCCACTGGGGGATGATCCTGTAGAGGGAAAAATTGATGATGGAAAAGGAAGAATCATGGGAATACTGTCCTCAAGCAGAGGACAGGGAATGGGACCAGGGCATGGTGGCATTATTGGCCTTGGTCTTGGTGAGAAGCAAGGGCAGCTCTTCCGCATTATAACATGAATTGAGCCAGAGTACATGGGCAAGATGTAGGTAAGCAGGGAAGTGTGCTCTTTTGAGGGTCAGTGGAAGTTCTCTTCTGATTGCAACAATTTTTTCATTAATATAGGAAAATGAGAATTGAAAATTAAGATAAGGGAAAATGGGTCAAAGGTTTAGAGGTTTTGGAAGAGAGAAGACAATATTGAAACAATCCAACACTGTGAGGATTATCAGGTGTCAGGCTCATCAGAACCACATGTTAGAAATTGTGCCTCTAAACTTGGATAAGAAACATTTAAGAGATATTCATGTAGCCCAGGGAGCTTCCCTGAGGACCAAAACACCTGGGAATCCTGTAGAATTTTAAGGGCTGAAGATTGGAGGTGTAGATGAGGGGAAAGTGCGATGGAAATTAAAATTTTTGCTGCATGATCAAAGTGGTTGATCATGCTGTATATGGTCAAAAGAAAAAATACAAAGAAAGTAGTTGAGGTGAAGACAAGATTTATATTATTTTAAAAAATAAACAAATAGGACAATTCTTGCAGCCAAGTGTTACACCCTTAGAGGAAAAATAACATATGCATTCAGTCACTCGATCATTCAACAAACATATAAGCACTACCTTTATTTTAGACACAGCATCAAGCTCCAAGCATATAATTTCTTGGAGATTACTAATGTCTTTGGGTGGAATGAGGCAGACAATAAACAAATAAGAAAATACAACATATTATTAATAACAAATAATGTGTCCAAGAGTAGTAACAACCAAGGAGAAAGTAAAACAAGATCAGCAGATAGCAAGTATATAAAACAATTTCAAGCCTTCATGATCTAAAGGGAAGTTAGATATGGGTTAGATATACAGTTCCTTGAGGAAGAAGAGGGGACAGGAGATGTTTGATTCTGTGTTGTTTTTTCAGATAGAATAATAGCTTGATTTTATGCAGATAGGAATGATACAGTAGAGAGGGAAATACTGCAGCACAGAAAGAAAAGGGTGACTTGCTGGAGCGATGACCCAGAGTAGGTCACAAGAGAGATATTGGCCTTGGTGGCAACACATAGACAATTCGTATAACAGAAGAAAAAGGAAAGTATCCACATGAAGGTGGATGGGTAGGATATTTCTGATAGGTTACATATGATGGAGGATCTGAGAAAACTCAAGGAGAAAACCTGGTATGTATCTGTAGAAGGGTGGTCCAGACAAAGGAAAGAGTAAATGCAAAGTTAGAGTATGCTTAGCAATTTGAAACACAGTAAAAGACACGTGTGCCTGGAAAGCAAAGAATAGGGTGTTGGATGCCAAGGTAAGAATGGTTTTATGTGTGTTGTACAATTTACTATGTTAGGTAGTGAGAATTTTAAAATAAAAATGTTCAATTTCCTTCTGCCACCTTAACCTTTATCAAAGCACTGTAATCACATCTTGGCTTATTGTATTTACCTCCGCTTTTGAATTTTATAACAGGGACAAGGGCTGCCTTTCTTTTATTAATTTAAATGTCCAAAAGGAGAAGTCTCCAGGACTTGCTTCTGGCTGAGGAAAGTACATCTGGAGCCATGAGGCTCTGGGTATCTGCGCCTAACCAAGGTCCCAGGAACACAAGCCTTACCTCCTGGCCTCTAGCTTCATTTTAGGAACCTCCAAATATATCACTCTCTAATAAGAAAAACAGAAAAGGAAGCAAGCTACTTATGAAACATTGCAGTTCATGCCACAACAGTGTGTGCAAGCTGTAATGGAAAGGCATCCTGTTCTAGCAACGTTGCCTACTGAGCTAATGTGGATCTGCCCCCCACTGCACACACATAGAAATGCAAGGAAAAAATATGAATTAAAAATATTAAACACATAGCTAAGCCTCCCAGAAAAGAAAGCAAACTCACTGAGAGGCAGAATTAAAAAGGAAATTTCTAGCTAAAGGAGTGAACTTGCAGGCTGCTGCTACACCAAATTGAGAGGGAATGCAGTCCCTTGGGTCAGAAATTTTCATGTTCATTGAGGAAACGCAGAGATGGCATTGGGCTTGCCCCAAACCAAAGTTAGAACTAATTCTTGCTTAAAGATAAACCCATGGAATGGCTATGGACGCCCCAAAAGAAAAACTAAAATAGATAAAAACAAGAAAGCTTGTCTATGCCCAGGGTTCTAGATGGGAAAAAAAATGCCTTTTTTGAGAAATTGAAAACTGATTCATGTTGAAGATCTAGAATAATAATCTCTTGTCCTATATTGGAAGCCAAAGACTACAAATTCATGTAAATTTGCTTTTAGACCAGTGAAACTCTTGTGACCTTTAGAAGAAGCAAGTGCAAAACTACTATGCAGCAAACACTTCCTCATCCCCGAGTGCATGGAAGTCCAAATCCATCCACACCTTCCCATGCCCAGCATAAAGTGCTTCACGATACAAAATGACACCACTGCATATTAAGAAGTTACAAACCATTTGCAAAAGTCAGCAGGAAAAAAACAGGACAAATATGTACCTCACAGTTTGAGATTATAGAAAATCTGAAAGAATCTACAAAATGAAGATATTTAAGTTGAATACAAAGATTAAAAATAAATTAGCCTGTGATGGTGACACATGCCTGTAGTCCCAGCTACTCAGGAGGCTGAGATGGGAGGATGCTTGAGCCCAGAAGTTCAGTGGGCTGTAGTGCACTATGCTCATCAACTGGGTGTCCACACAAAGTCCAGCATCAATATGGTGACCTCCAGGGAGCAGGGGACCACCAGGTGGGAAGTGGAGTAGTTTAAAACTCCTGTCCGGATGCATAGTGAGATCGTCCCTGTGAATAGCCCCTGCACTGTAGCCTGGGCAACATAGCAAGACCTCTTCTCTAAAAAAAAAATAAAAGTAATAAGATAAGATAAAATAAAATAAAATAAAATACTGGCATATTTTTATAAGAATCAGCTATACATTTTTAAAAAACATAGTAAGATTAAAAATTCAAGGATCTATTAAGTAACAAACCAATGATAAGTATCGAGAAAGTTAACAAACTTGAAAAGAGACATGAAAAAAATACCCGGATATGGCAAGAGTGATTAAAAGATGCAAAATATGAAAGAATGAATAAGAAACAAGAAGAATTGAATACAGCTCAAAGGAGTTCCAGAGAAAGGGAATGAAGAAAAAGGGGAGAGAAAAATATAAAGAGGACTTCCTTGAATTGAGCACTTCCTTGAATTGATTAAAAGACTTGAAGACATCCTGGGAGCACACAGAATAGAAGATGGTAGATTGAGCCGAGTGGTAGGCTCAGGTATGACATTCAGGAGCTGATATTTGTCTAAACTGAGCTTTGAAGAAACATTCTAGGGAGCTCTCAGAGCGTGCACATGTGCACATGGGGGCAGATACTGACTGATGGAGTTGTGCTCTCTGCTCTGGTGAATATGATAATTTATGAGTCCCATGTCCTCCAGAAGGAAAGAACTGTAATTATTTTCTCTGTGGTTATCTGGCCATCATCACACCTGGGTATAAATTTTATTTTCCCATCTACACACCAAATTGTAGCCTTCCAACTTTGCATTGAGCCCACATTACAAATAGAAAGTACAGTAATGGATGAAGATATCTAGTAGTGTGCTGAAGCAGGCTTGCATGAGTGTTTACACCACAGAAATTGGCAAATGTCTATAATTTGGCACTTTAATTCTCAGAGATTCAGTTATTAAATATTTATCACATGCCACTGAAGCTATCCTCTGTCGATGGAATGAAGTAACACAATACCTCAAAGCAACAGTAGAAAGTTGGCATCAATAAAGTTATAGTTTTTTGTTTATGTTTTTAAATTAACATGTAAAAACGGCATACATTTATGATGTACAAATGATGTTTTGATATATGTGTACACTGTGGAAAGGCTAAATCAAGCTATTTAACATATGCATTACCTCACATACTTATCCTTTTTTTATGGGGAGCACACTTCAATATCTACTCTCTTAGCAATTTTCATATATACAGTGTATTGTTATAATATGAACTGTAGTCACCATGATGAACAATAGATTTCTTGAACTTATTCCTCCTATCTAACTGAAATTTTGTGTTATTTGGCCAACATTTCCCCTACTTCCCAACCTCTGGTAACCACCATTCTACTCCATTGTTGCTATGAGTTAGACTTCTTTATACTCAATGTATAAATGAGATCATATGGTATTTGTTTTTCTGTGTCTGGCTCATTTCATTAACATAATATCCTCCAGTTTCATCCATGTTACCACACATGACATGATTTCCATCTTTTTTTAACAAAGAACAGTGTTCCATTAGGTATATATACTACATTTTCTTTATCCATTCATGGTTGATGGACTTAGGTTGATTCTTGGTTATTGTAATAGTGCTGCAATGAACATGGGAGTGCAGATATCTTTTCAGCATACTGATTTTCTATTTGGAAATATACCCAGTAGTGGGACTGATGGATTATATGTTAGTTCTATTTTTAATTTTTTGAGGAAACTCCATACTGCTTTTCACAATAACTGTCCTAATTTACATTCCCACCAGCAGTGTACAAGGGTTCCCTGTTTTCCACATCTTTGCCACACTTGTAATCTTTCATCTTTTTGATAACCACCTTCCTGACAGATGTAGGGTGATAGCTCAAGTCTGGGATTCCCTGATGATGAGTGAGGCTGAGCACATTTCATATACTTGTGGCCATTTGTATGTCTGTTTTTGAGAAATGTCTATTCAGGTCCTGTGCCTATTTTTTAACTGGATTTTTTAGTAATAGTAAACACTATTGAGTTGTTTGAGTTTCTTACATAGTTTGGATATTAACCCCTTATCAATTATATGGCTTACAAATATATTCTTCCATTCTTTAGATTGTCTTTTCATTCTGTTGATTGTTTCCTTTGCTGTGCAGAAGCTTTTTACTTTGATTTAATCCCCATTCGTCTATTTTTTTCTTTTGTTATCTATGCTTCTTGGGCCACATCCAAAACATCTGTTCCCAGACTCATGTCATGGAGCTTCTCCCCTGTTTTTTTCTAGTACTTTTACAGTTTAAGGTCTTACATTTAATTTTTTAATTTATTTTGAGTTTGTTTTTGTATATGGTGTGAGACGAGGGTGTAATTTCATTCTTCTGCATGTGAATGCCCAGTTTTCTTGGCACCATTTACTGACTGTCCTGACCCATTATGTACTCTTGGCATCTTTGTCAAAAATCAATTGACTTTAAATGTGTACATTTATTTCTGGGCTCTCTATTCTGTTCCATTGGTCTATGTGTCTGTTTTTATGCCAGTACCATGCCGTTTTGATTACTATGGCTTTGTAGTAGGTTTTGAAATCAGGTAGGGTGATGCCTCCGGCTTTGTTCTTTTTAATGAAGATTGCTTTGGCTGTTTGGGGATTTTTGTGGTTCCGTAGATACATTTTAGGATTTTTTTTCTCTGTGAAAAATGACACTGGAATTTTGAGGGGTTTGCATTGAATCTGTAGATCACTTTGAGTAGTACTTTGTATTGTGCAACTTTACTGAATTTGATTGTCAGTTCTAAGAGGTTTTTGGTGGAATCTTTAGAGTTTTCTATATATAAGATTATGTTGTCTGCAAACAGAGACAATTTAATTTCTTCCTTTCTGATTTGGATGTCTTTTATTTCTTTTTCTTGCCCAATTTCTCCGGCTAGAACTTCCACTATTATATTGAATGGAAGTCGCCAGAGTGGACACTCCTGTCTTGTTCTTGATCTTACAGGAAAAGTTTTCCACTTTTCACAGTTAAGTCTGACTCGGCTGTGGACTTGTTGTATATGGTTTTTGCCTTGTTGAGATACATTCCTTCTATACATAATTTTTTGTGAGTTTTACATGAAATTATATTGAATTTTATTGAATGCCTTTTTCTGCATGAAAAAATTATATTTCAAACTAAAGCAAACACACAGAGGTTGCATAACTTTCAGAAATAAAGTTTGGGTTATTATTTCAAGGGTTCAGATTACAATTTATCACTAATTTGTCTCACACTGAAACACAGTAGGAGCATTTCTATTTTGTTATGTTCAATGTAGTATTAGGACCTCTTTGAAAGAACATAATAATGAGGCTAAAGAGTCCTGTTTTTTCACCACCAGGAAAGAGAGAATGATTAGGGCATGGAGAAAATATAAATAGCAGCCTAAAGCTGCTAAACTTGGCAAACACGATGATATATTTTTATCTAAAACTGCAACAACAGAAATACACAAAAACAAATTAATGAGAAAACACTAAAGTCATTTTTCAAACATGTATGACAAAAAAATACCTAAAAATAGTCACTCAAAACTATTGTCTTTATAAGTTTTCACGGGTCTTATACTCATTTGTGTCTTATAAACTGACCAAGATATGTCTGCTTGCTTTGTTTGGGAATGACTCCGCTGAGCAGAGTTTTAAAAAAATCGTGTGGAAGAATGATTTTTGCCAATAATATTTTGTTCTAATGAAAAGATCTATGAAACTATAGTGACACAGTGTTGCAGAAATACTAGTTAAAGCTACTATCCCTTCTACATCCTGTTGGCAGACAATCCTCCGTGGGTCTCTTGCATTTCTGGCCATCTATGAGCTAGAGGCCATAATGGCTTTGCTCTGGAGTATCTTTTCAAGGACTGTGTATAGGAAACAGCCTTGGAAGATATAATTTCTTCCTCTGGAGCAGAGAGGAGGTTTGTTCATTGATGAGTATAATAAAGATCATGTCTCCTTGGGGCGAAGGTTGGTTGGGCAGGTTTGCCTTAATACATGATTAGGGTTTCCTGATTTGAGATTTCCTCAGCTGTGACTGAAACCTCACTGTGTGAACATCTCTTGAGCCCACCTCCACACTACCTCCATGGGAACTATGAGGCAAGAGAAATTGATGTGAACGTGAAGCACATGCTGCCTGCTATGCTGTGAGTAATAGTTCTTTGTCTCTGACCCAGGAATTTTCTGTCTTCTGCCACCATCTTTAAAACTTTGGCAGACTGACTTGTTAGCTTGTAAGTAGGGCAAAATCCCAGAGCCTTCACGGTTTTCAACATATCCAATCCATCCAATTATGACTTTTCTTCTTCATACTTTTTATCACTTCAGTCACTAGTCATTTCATCCTTTTTTCCATATTTCTACTGTATGTCACCTTATTTTTCATTCTTCTTTTTCACTCGATCTAACCTCATGCTCCATATATGGATATAGCACCTAACACAGGACTTGGCACAAAATCTTTATGTGTGCAATGAACAGATACATTTAAAAGTTTTTATCTCTAAAGAGCATTTCTCACTGAGCTTATCACTGACAACTTGAATTAGATGTGTATAATGTTAGTTAATTCAGTGCTGGGTTTCAATTGTTAATTTTCTTTTAAATTGTAGAATATAGAATTGATATAGCAATTTTATGAACTATATTTTTCAAGGGTTTGCTGCACCATTTCCTTCTTTCTAGGGGATTTTTTTTTCTCTCTTTCTTCCTTTTGATGTACAGGGCCATTTAAGTCCTCCATGCATTTCTGGAAAACTAAAAACCCAAATCTAAGCCTGTTGAACCTCTTGTCACACAAGTATTTGAAAGAATGATACTTAAGGGAAATAGAAAATGACACTTTTTCCCTCATCTTTTGAAGACGAAATGATCCACCCCCCTCCAATTCTACCAAAAGAGATTCCCAGCTCATTTTCCTTAGCAAGAGCTTTAAAGTGTAAAAAACTCATCAAACATCTTTTCCTCTGAGACAATGTCATCTGAGTTCAAAGGATGTACACAGCTCTGCAAAACTGCTGTCTTGTTTCAGTGATAAGGCCTTGGCTTTCATTTTATGTTTGATTCTAAGAAAATCAAATCTGTTTTTATGTACACTATGACTATAACTAAATCAGGAAATTAGGAGAAATAATCTATTTCTGCAGACAGCTGGCGGGGGCAGGGTGGGGAAGGTGGGGGGAGTTTCCAGTTTAAAAAAAAATCCTATAATGACTCTTCAGCTAGGTTACATTTTTACTCTCTAAAATATGCTTGATTATTTAAAATGAAAACA
>NW_012141524.1:3462212-3462803 GCF_000956105.1 Propithecus coquereli
ACACACACACACACAAGCATCAAGAAGCCAAAGAAAAGTGAAGTCCCATGATTAAGCCAAGGTCCAGTTTGAGATCATGTTATTCCTGGCTACTCATCCTTTATTGTTAAATCAAAGGAGAGCCATCAAAAGTTTGTTATACAATCTGTGTTAACAAATATCATTCCCATGGATGGATTGTGGCTATTTTTATTATTTCACTTAATTTAGGGATAACCTTCTTGAGATATTGGCTAAGACAGAGCAATGTCAGACAGTAAGAAAATGCTGCCAATATGGGAAGACATAACCAAATCCTTCTCTGGTTTGTAGAATTGCATATAGGCATCCTTCACAGTTAGTAGACATTCTACTGTCCAAACTCAAACTTGCTGTGTCTCTTCCACACCTTATTATCTCATTATCCAAACTTTCCCATTTGATTTTACCGATTGTCTCCATCTCATTTCCTCTTATTTTATTTATTTGTAGAGTAAAATATCTCTAAGACAGGATAAATGGGACCCAAACAATAAAAAAAAAAACATGCAAAATCCAGGATTGTATTATTGTGCGGTGCATTTCTCACTGAGCTTATCACTGACAACTTGA
>NW_012141524.1:3472939-3473461 GCF_000956105.1 Propithecus coquereli
CAATAGAACACTCAGCTGTGTTCTAAAAGGAGATAGAAATAGACGGAAAATAAAATATATACCATATGTCATATAAGAATTTTATAAATATGGTTTTCATTAACTATTCCTCTATTCACTTAGCACAATTTTATTAAAAACATTTCTACATTAATCTTATTAATTTCCTCATACTGTTCAAACTCATATAAACCTGATGTTCTACTTTAAGTTAGCATGATTTATTATTTTCTCATTTTTGCTTTACATTTATAATTTCTAATATAGGAAGGACTTATTAAAAATTTGTGTTTCAGCTATCTGAAGTTTCTTTACATTAAGTGAATAATAAATATGATGAACGAGTTTAATAGTGCAAGTGAACATTCTATGAATGCCTACTACGTTCCAGACCTCTGTCCAATACTCAGTATACAGGAATCAATACAATGAAGGGGGATGAAAACAGAGAAGTACAAAATTGCAATGAAAGCACAAATAAGGAAGTACTTAATTTTACCATGAGAGTATTTAGATAGTTCA
>NW_012141524.1:3473511-3477478 GCF_000956105.1 Propithecus coquereli
TGAATACTGAAAGGTTTCAAATTTTATGAAGAATTATAGGGAACTAAAAGACATCTGGGTTTTCTTTCCTTTTATGTTTCTATATGTAATGTAATTAACTAGTGTTGTCAAGGTTAGTGTCATCTCCCATCTTCTTTTCAATAGTATTTCAACTATATTGTAAACTAAGCTGACTTTTGCTGACCCACCTGCCAACAGAATTGCCACTTGTCACCTTCCAAGTTTCAAACAACCACTTTACAAATGGATCTTTAAAATGCAAAGATGGTGACCTCTTTTGTTTCCGAACCAGAAAGATACTTCACCCCTACTGAAAGATTAGTATCATTGGCCGTTCATGTTTTAATATAAATGACTTTAGGTGGCTTCTTTAACATGCAGCCGAGACAAGTGGAGCCTCTGCCTTGAAATGAGACCCACATTGTAGAGGGCCTTGCTCTAGTTTTTTTCTGGCCATTTTCCTTTCCACAGAGCAAGGAGTCCTCAGAACCAAGTGAAGATTTAGAAATTTCTTGCCCAAAGAGCCCTGAGCCTCCATCCAGATCTTAGAAAAGCCCCTTCCCTGCAACTATGTTTCCAAGGGGGGGCCACTCCGCAAGGCTGTGGGTACCAGCAGGCCTCAGAGTCGAATAAGAGATAGCTGTTTCAGAAGAGTTGGATAAAGCTTGGACATTCATGTCAGTGAGGTCCCTCAAACTGGGGGGCAGAGCCCAGGAAGGGAAGAGAGAGCTCAAACTGAGAACCGAGGGCAGGGGCACTGTTGTCCTATACCCTCATTTCTGAGTAGACTCTCAAGAGTGCAATAATTCTAACTTGGAATTTAGTTTTCCAGGTCATTATAAAGCAATATATGTCAAGGTATAGAGATAGAACTATGTTTTATGAACAGTTTGTTTTAGAATTTTTAAATATTTAGCAATAAGGTATAAGGGTCTCTATTCATACTCTTGCTCTAGGCTCTGCAAACGTTAAGACCAGAGTTAGGAGGTAAGTGGGGAAGAGGAGTGTTTTTTTCCTAGGTCTGTCATACCAGCTATCAACTTGTACGTTTGGGCACAGAAGGGCAATCGGACTTTGATATATTCCCATATAGTTTTTCTTCATCTTCCTTCTTGCCCATCTCTAGACTCCAATTGCCACTAACTTCTACTCCTAAGTGCCTGATCTTTTTTAAAGAAAAAAGCTCAAGAGTGAGAAGCTGATAAATGGTAATCTGACTCACTATAAATTAAGTCATGGAATCTGGAATTAATCAATCAGTTTGATGAATCTTGACCAAATTAAATTCAAAGATAAAATGTACCAAACAAAGGTCTCCTCAACTCAGGCCAGAATCTAAAACGATTGAAGAAGGACAGGATGAGAAGAAATAAAATAAAACATAAAAATATCTTGGGAAAATAACTAATAGTCAATCAAGTGTGTATGCATATGGGCTTTGCCATGGTACAGTATATGTTTTTTTCCTTAAGTTATAGATTCATTCTCAAGACCCAGAAGACCACAGTGGTCTCCTAAATAGTCCACAACAAAATAGAGAAGTTGACTGGGTACGTAGATTGAGCACTCAAACAATCTCACTTCCTCTAGAGCCCAAATGACAGGACATATGAGAAGTTAAACAGCATTAAGATGTAAACAAGCAAAGTTTGAGAGTTTAAACAGACTCCATTAGCATGGAGATTGCAACATCTGTGCAATTACAGAAATAGGTGTTTTGCTGCACCATGGGGTGCTTCATTTATAGTGCTACAATGCTTTTTGGAAGAAATATTAAATGATGTACTGCCATTAGACTGGAAACTGATATTTAGTGGGTTTTCTTTCTTCAGAAAATTTAGTATTAATACAAAATAAAATTTTTATAATGTATATAATTAATTTCATTCCATATGGTTTCATTCTTACAGAAAGTTACTGACCTATTTAGCTTCTCAACCTGCTTTAATAAATGACTGAAGAAAATCTCCATTAAAAGGGAGTCTTTCTATTAAATAATTTCAAATGGGAGCTGTTTTCATGCTCATATTATTCATTGTAATCCTTTATAAATATTCCCTCTTAAGTATATAATTTGGTGTACTCTGAATCACTCTAAGCATGCTTTTCATGTTTTCATTTATTCTGTTTACTTTGCATCTCATGCCACTGTATATAGAGAGCTTGAAAAACTTTTGATACCACATTGGTATAAATATAGCATCTTAATCAAGAAATGAAAGTGCTGTATGTATCAATCAGCCACCACCAAATACATCAGCTATATGTAATGAAATTTTAAATGCGGGATCTGTGTTTTACCTTTAGCCTTTACATATTGTTTGATTCATTACTTAAAACTGAATATGAAGACAAAGAGAACTTTGAAATGCATACCTCAGAGTATTAGCAAGTACTCAGCTCTCGATGTAGATGTCAGAGAAAAAGAGAAAAAAGATCTGATAAACTCTCTATTGGTGAAATACTGAATTGTTCCTGAATAGAATCATAAATGCCACTCAGATAATGCTTCATCCTGAAGCAAAATAATTGTGGTGTCATTTACTTGCTATGTGAAATTTTGGCTCAATATTTATAAAATATTGCTCTAGAAGTAATTTAGGAAGGTGGGACCACGATGTAACTGTCCAGCTCACTCTTGTGCCATAATGTTTTAGGTTAGAAATTGTCTGGGAAATAATATGTTTTAACCATTGGAGTCTTTTTTTTTCTCCTAGCAAATTATAGCACCATAAGTTTTCATTTTCCCCAATGTCTTTTCTGCTATAATAATGGCTTGAGGATTTAAATCCTGTGCTGTTATTGTGACTTCAAAGCCTTAAAACTGCAATTGAATGAGGCAGTTCATCTGTCATTATTCAAATACGAAGCAATTATGATGAAATAAAGATAAAATTCCATTGAGAAATACTCCAATCAATTTTCACTTATATTTAACTAGAAACATAAAATGATGCTTTAGAAGAGTAAGTTTAGGTAATAAAATTGAAGAATAAAAAAGCATGAATTACTGATCTATAACTGAGTCATTTGTGAAGGTTTCAGGGCATGTAAATAAAATATGTTACCAATATTGAGTGAAAGTTTGTTGCATGACAAAAACAAAACAAAAACAAACAACCAAACAAAAATCCTATTACTAAACTGGTCAAAACAATGCTTATAACCAGAATCTACAAAGAACTCAAGCAAATCAATAAGAAAAAAATCAAATAACCCCATTAAAAAGTGGGCAAAAGACAAAAACAGAAGTTTTCAAAAGAAGATAGACAAATGGCCAAGAAATATATGAAAAAATGCTCAATGTCACTAATCATCAGGGAAGTGCACATTAAAACCACAATGAGATATCACCTGACCCCAGGCAGAATGGCCTTGATTAAAATGTCCAAAAACAATAGATGCTGGCATGGATGCAGAGAAAAAGAAATGCTTATACACTGTTAGGTGGGACTGCAAATTAATACAACCTTTATGAAAACTGTATGGAGATTCCTGAAAGAACTAAAAGTAGACCTACCATGTGATCCAGCAATTCCACTACTGGGTATTTACCTAAAGGAAAAGAAGTCATTTTATCAGAAAGACACCTGCATTAGAATGTTTATTTCAGCACAATTCACAATTGTGAAGATGTGGAATCAACCCAAATGCCCATCAATTCATAAGTGGATTAACAAAATGTGGTATACGTATACCACAGAATACTGCTCAGCCATGAAGAAGGATGACTTAATGCCTTTTGCAATGATATGGATGGAACTGGAGACCATTATCCTAAGTGAGGTATCTCAAAAATGGAAAAACAAACACCACATGTAGTCACTAGTAAATTGGAACTAACTGATGAGTACCCATGTGTATAGAGGGAAATAAAACTCAATGGAAATCAACCAGGGAAGAGTGGGGAGCAGGAGACAGGTAAAAACCTACCTAATGGGTACAGTGAACAGTATCTGGGTGACGG
>NW_012141524.1:3479443-3482801 GCF_000956105.1 Propithecus coquereli
CGTTGTGATTTTGATTTGCATTTCTCTAATGATTAGAGATGTTGAGCATTTTTTTATATGTTTGCTGGCCAGCAAGTCATTACTTACCTGAGAATTTGAAGGATGAGTAGAAAGTAACCGGGAGATAAGGCATGTGAAATGTTTTCTAAGCAGAACAAGGCTAATGCCACAAAGCAAGAGAAAACATGGTTAATTCTGGCTTAAGAATATTTGGAGGAAGAGGTGAATGGCGTAATATAAGGCTTGAAAGTGTATCAGAGCCAGATACATATTTTGCCCTGAATTCTTGATAGTGACAGTTTTAAAAAGGGACACAATCAGAACATGTTTGCCTTTTAGAAGACATTTTTGCCTGCAATGTGAAAAACTCGAATGGCATGACCCAAGACAGAGAAATATATGAGATGCATTTTTATTAATCCAAGGAAAAAGAAGATATTGACTGAACTATGATACTAATATGGGAATGGATAAACATGAACAAATTCTAAGGATGGTAGGAGGTAGAATCAAAAAAATTTGGTGATGGATTAGAGGTGGGAACTTGAGGGGAGGGGACAGTCAATAAATGATAGTCTGCATAGAGCAAAAGAATGGACAGTAAGGTACTAACTAAGAGAGAGGACAAAAGAGAAAGAGGAGAAACAAGGTTTATTTGGGGCAGTTGAAAAGACGGTGAGTTCAATTTTAATCATGTTGAGAATGATATATCAGCAAAGTTCCACTCTAGACCTGTTTAAGAAGGATGTGAATGGTATCACAGGAAAACTCTGAGGAACCACTGAGTGGTAGGTGCTTGGAGGGTGAAGGGTGTCCACTAAAAGTGGGGTGAGAGATCACTGAGATCAATTTGGTACATTTTACATTTTCTCAAATGGCTGATCCAGTAGGAGAGTATTACATTTAAATCAACTTAGTTGAGGAATACAAGAAGTTTGTAAAAATGTTCTAATAAGAACACTCAGTAGTTAGGTAGGAAGTAATTTCAACAGTAAGCAGCTTTCAATACTCACTTTATGATTAAGAGAAAGGATCTTTTCTTTTATTAGTGAAATCAGACACACTAGACTTCAAAGTCTGGTCCTGATGCTTACTTGATCTTTATCCTTTCACAAGTCTCTTAACTTCTTTAGTGTCACAACAGCAATAATAAATAATGGTAATCCAGCCTGTCTTGGTAGGTTATTGAAAGGCTTGAATAAATAAAGTGTGTGTGAATATCTAGTGTATTACAGAACTAATGCCTAATGTATAGAACTGAAAAATGCCTGGGGTAGAGTAGAGTTAAGAAAAAGTAAATTCTTTAAGGATTTATTTTCTTCCCCCATAAAATATCTCTTCTGCTTGAAGTACTAAATAACATAAATACATGTTCCTCTTTTTAACTGTTTGCTCCATTTATTCAACAGCTGCTTTCTTAGTACCTACCATGTATGTGGAGTGATTTTACATGTCACCAAGGAGTCCCAAACAATGTAAAGTATATTCCTTGTCTTGGAACAGCTTATCATATAGTTATTAAATATAAGCCTTGAAAAGATAAAACACAAAATAATAATTAAAGACTATTTGTGAAAGTTAGAAAATAAAAGGATGGTAAATGAAATTGTGGACCGCCTCTGTAACAAGACTTGGATGCCACAATTTAGACTGATCACTGATCACCGCTTGCTTGGTTGCCTAAAGCACTTATGGTATAAGACTCCTTTTTAAAAAAATCATTGCTCATATAGAATAGAGGTAAAAGCCACCATTACAGCCCTTCATAGCTAGCTTTAAATTCTGGTTCCACTAGTATCAACAATCATGGGCATATTACTTAGGCTCTCAAAGTCCTGGTTCTGAAGTAGAGATTACTACTATCTGTTACATAGCAGTGTTTGGAGGTTTAACTGGATAATCTAAAGCCCTATTATAGTATCTGGCTATAATGAAAACTCAGTAAAGAAAACTCAGTTAGTAGTTGTGGTAAAAAAATGCAATACTAATTTTATTACAAACACGTTTTACAAATATTAAGTGTTTGCAACAAACTTGTGAGTTGAATAACATTCTCACTTTGTAGAGAGAAACATAAGGCTTGTTGACACTGTTTTCAGTCAAGGGAAGCAAGAAATTCAAGAGCTTAGAGAAAGAATAATGTCCACAGTACGACTCTGGAAATTGTGATTTAATAATCACACAGATCCAAGGGAGACATATGCAGCCATTTGTATATCATTTTAATCTCTGCTAAATCTATATGATACAGAGATAATGTGAAACTCCTTCAAGCTAATGGGTCTTTAGACCTGGAATGGAGAGATATTTCCCTAGAAAAAATGCAAAATCAAATGGAATGTATTAATGATTCCTCAGTGGGGAATATACACGCTCGTTTCATTTGAAAGTTTGATAATGATATGACTCAAGTCTAAGAACATGCTCAAAATGTCTGCCCATTTTAAGTTAGGAAGGTTCTGTTGGATCCTACATATAGACATGGGGGAGGTGCCATCAGAATCCCAGATAAAGATCCATTGCTTTTTGGCCAATATATTCTGGTCTATTTTATTATTTTGTTTTATTTTTGTCACTATTCATTAAAAAGCAAATTTTGGGTATAAGAACCAAAAATGGGAAAGTAACCTCCAAAACTGTGTTGGCTGTCATAATTGTTTCATTATGTGTAGCATTTCTTTTTAGCCCTGGGATGATTTACAATTAAGTATCAAAATGTTTAAGAAAATCATATCCATGATATTATTATTATTTTGCCATTGTCGTTAAGCAAACTATACCTATTTGGTATTTTAAATATCTGAAATGTTTTGAAGAATTTGGCATATTAAAATAAGAGGTCAGCCTTGTGACTCCAGTTTAAAACATGCAAGTGTGTAATTTATTTGAACTTGAGATCTTAACTTGAAATCTTAGTAAATTTATGTGTAGTATTAAAACATTTCTTGATATGGATTTATTTTATTTTTAATTTCATAACTATAGCCTTCTACCAGTGTAGATTTGGTACAGAGAATAGAGAGAGAAACACTAGCAAATACATATATGGTTAGTATTATATTTCTTGTGACAGTTTTCTAGGTATGTGACAAGAATAATAAAAGTGAGTTCCTCTGGATATAGTTCCTGGGTTGAAAGACAACAAAAGTAGATCCTAGAATCACCACTTCACTTCTCCTACTGATACTATGCATAGTAAACAATCCCAGAATCCTAACTTACTTCAGTGTTTCAATGATTAATAAAACCCTATCTTATCAAAGCTATTATTAACAATAAAATGGAATGTAGGCCCTGAGAGTAGAGATTTGATGTGATTTGTCTGCTGTCATATACCCTGTGCACCAAATAGTGCCTG
>NW_012141524.1:3483156-3500637 GCF_000956105.1 Propithecus coquereli
ATATTTTATAACATTTCTATATTAGTGTGAATTTGCGAAGGCTTGCCATGAAATACACACATACACATGTACCCAGGCTTATTAGACTAAAGATAAAAGGTGAGACAGAAACCATACAAGGTAAGAGGAAAGTAGCAGGAATGAGATCATTACCTGGTTCCTTTCCTGACAGTTAAGCCTGCCATCTTACATAGACCGTACACACAAACAATAGCAAGAAGTGATTTGTATAGGAAATACTAGGCTGTCCCACCTCCATTTGTTCCCAAACCTTTCATCTTGTTTTCCTGGCCCCAGTCTTTTGTCTTTGTTCCCTGACTTTGATGTCTGTCCCTCACCATTAGGGACTAAGCCACTCATTCTTCAAAACATTCATCGCTGGGAGTATTGGGGACTGATCCCTCACAGTGGGTTTCTGTGCCTAGGCTGAGGTCATGCCTCTTTCCCCAGGAACAGCTGGCATCTGTGGAGAAGATGTGCCCCGTGCAAAGAACCGCAGCTGGAAGGCAATTCAGAAAGGCCATTCCAGCTGGGAGCTCCCTGTTGGTTGGCTGAGGACCTTGTTGTGACTGTAATAAGTTCATCTTTTCCCGTCAGCCCAGTCCTGCCTCCTTCACCTCCCTCCACACACAGAGGCATGTGGATCTCGAGAGCATTTCCCAGTAAATCTCCTGCACACAAATCTCCCTCTGAGTCTGCTTCCTGCAACTATGCACGTCAAAGAAAACATGGACGAATGATCTGGAAGCCTTCCTTCCCAGGGAAAATCTTTGGTTACTGAGAGGGAGTAGGTGATGGAGGTAAGGTGCTTCCCTGTATATAGGGATGAACCAGGTAGTGAAGTAGAAGCAGGCAGAGGAAGGGAATGGCCAGAAGCCGGCTGCGGCGGGAAACAGTGACCCCCAAAGGTGTCTATGCCCTAATCCTCAGAACCTGTACATATGGTACCTTCCATGGCAAAAGGAGCTTTTCAGGTATGACTAAGGTTAAGGACTTTGAGATGGGGAAATAAGCCTTGATGATCCAGGTGGGTCCAATCTAATCATATGGCTCCTTAAAAGCTGAGGGCCTTTCCCAGCAGGGACGAGAGACTCCATGGCAACGATCAGACGGACACGATGTTGCTGGCTTTGAAGATGGAGGAAACGGCCATGAACCAAGGAATGTGGGCAAAATCTAGAAACTGGAAGATCCCAGAAAAGCATTCTCTCCTAGAGCCTCCAGAAATGATTGCAGCCCTGTCAACACCCTCATATTAGCCCAGGGAGACCTGAGCCGGACTTCTATCCTACAGATAGAAGATAATAAATAAGATAATAAATATGTTTTGTTTTAAGCCACAAAGTTTGCAGTAATTCGTTAAAGCAGCAATAGTAAATGAATACTCCGACTTAGAGAATAACTTGAAGAAAACAAAGGTTAATTGAGGAGGTGGTGAACTGTAAGAACAGAAACAGATGGCAACTTGGAGGAAGGACCAACAATTTGGGGAAGGATCAGAAGTCAGTTCTCATGTAAATGCCATCCCAGAGCCTGGGAAACAACAGTGCTTGCTATGAGATAATTATTATTTTTTATTCCTCCTTGGCTCCCTGCTTATGATAGATCTGAGAAGACTCTTCCACATGTCTAATGCTGGCAGGATAGTAAAATATGTGACAAGTGGCTGATTCTCCAATTAGTAGGAAGGGTTATATCTGGGTGCAGCAAGCAAGCATGTAACCCAAAGGTGCTAAATAACGAATAAGAGCAAAATGAGCCTTTGGAACTCAATGAAGCCAGCTTAGCTTTGCTTATCAGGTATTTAAAGGCCCTGAAACACATGATCATTTTTTAAAATTGTTCTCAATTTTGTTAATTATGGAATCTAAAAAATATATAGCTATCGAAGAGTAGGTAATATTCCAGTAAAAAGTAGGCAAATGACCCCTGTGAGAATGTCAGTTAAAGGTTGGTTATGGGAGAAGATATTTTTTGCATCTTTAATATTATTTAAGTTAATTAATAATTTATTATTATTATACATTGGATTAAAGTTTTGTGTGGAGTAAATTTACTCTGTTTTATCTAATTTCCTTCTATACATTTTTTTTCAAAGCTCGCCGGGATATTAATATCGCTTTCATGCTGCTAACACCACATCCATTCTGCAGCCCAAGGATCAAAGAAACAAACAAAACAAAAACAAAAGACAAAATGACTGCCCGGTGCATCCCTAGGGCTGAGGGACTTAGAGAGCTAAGATCAAGGGAGTACTATTAATATACTCAGAGAATATCTTCTATTCTCCACAGGTTCCAGGAGGCGGGACTCAGTATCAAGTACAGACACATCTTAGAAACATTGTGGGTTCAGTTCCGGATACCACAATAAAGCAAAATCACCATAAAGTGAGTCATACAAATGTTTTGGCTTCCCAGTGCATATAAAAGTTATGTTTATACTATACTGTAGTCTATTAAGTGTGTAATAGCATTATATCTCAAAAACTATGACTATATCTTAATTTAAAATACTTTATTTCTAAAAAATGCCTATGATCATCTGAGACTTTGATGAGTCCTATTCTTTTTGCTGGTGGATAGTCTTGCCTCCACAGTGATGGCTGCTGACTGATGAAGGTGGTGGTTGCTGAAGGCTGGGGTGGCTGTGGCAAGTTCTTAAAATAAACCAGCAATGAACTTTGCCTTATCAATTGACTCTTCTTTTCATGAAAGATTTCGTGGGTAGCACATGATGTTATTGGATAACATTTTAGAACTTCTTTCAAAGGTAAGAGCAATTCTCTCAAACCCTGCCACTGCTTTATCAGCCAAGTTTAGGGAATACTATAAATCCTTTGTTGTCGTTTTAAACAATGTTCACGGCATCTTCACCAGGAGTAGATTCTATATCGAGAAACCACTATTTTTCTTCATCCATGAGAAGCAACTCCTCATCCACTAATTTTTATCATGAGATTGCAGCAATTTTGTCATATCTTCAGTCTTCACTTCTAACTTTAGTTTTCTTGCTATTTCTACTATATCTGCAGTTACTTCCTCCACTGAAGTCTTCATGAACCCCTCAAATTTATCCACAAGGGTAGAAATCAACTTCTTCCAAACTCCTGTTAATGATGATATTTTGATCTCCTCCCATGAATCACAAATGCCCTTAATGGCATCTCTAATGGTGAAATCTTTTCCAGAAGGTTTTCAATTGACTTCTCCCAGACCCATCAGAAAAACCACTATTTATTGCAGCTATGGAGTTATAAAATGTATTTCTTAAAGAATAAAACTTGAAAGTAGAAATAACTCCTTGATCCATGGGCTGCAGAATGGATGTTGTGTTAGCAGGCACTAAAGCAATATTAATCTCCACCAGAGTTCTTGGGTGACTAGGTGCATTGTCAATGAGTAGTAATATTTTGAAAAGAACCTTTTTTTCTGGACAGTAAGTCTCAATAATTGGCTTAAATTATTCAGTAAACCATGTGTAAACAGATGTGCTATCCTCCAGGCTTTATTGCTTCATTTATAAAGCATAGGCAGAGTAGATTTAGCATAATTCTTAAGGATCCAAGGATTTTCAGAGTGGTAAATGACCCTTGGCTTCAACTGAAAGTCACCGGCTGTGTTAGCCGTAATAAGAGAGTCAGCCTGTCCTTTGAAACTTTGAAGCCAGGCTTTGACTTCTCTCTAGTTATGAAAGTCCTAGTTGACCACTTCTTCCAATAGAAGGCTATTTCATCTACATTGAAAATCTATTCTTTAATGTAGCCACCTCTATCAATTATCTTAGCTAGATCTTCTGGATAATTTGCTGCAGCTCGTACATAAGCATTTGCTTCTTCACCTTGCACTTTTATGTCACGGAGATGACTTCTTTCCTTAAACCTCATGAACCAACCTCTGCTACCTTCCGACTTTTCTTCTGCAACTTTCTCACCTCTTTCAGCCTTCATAGAATTGAAGAGAGTTAAGACCTTTCTCTGGATTAGGCTTTGGTTTAGGGAATGTTGTGACTCATTTCATCTTCTATCTAAACCACTAAAATTTTATCCACATCAGCAATAAGGCTGTTTTGCCTCCTTATCATACATGTGTTCACTAGAATAGTAGTTTTAATTCCCTTTAAGAACGTTTCCTTTGTATTCACACCTTAGCTAATTGTTTGTCACAAGAGGCCTAACTTTTGGCATATGTCGGCTTTGGACTTGCCTTCCTCTCTAAGCTTAATCATTTCTAACTTTTGATTTAAAGTGACAGACCTGTGACTCTTCCTTTCCCTTGAACACTTGGAGGCCGTTGTGGGGTTGTTCACTGGCCTAGTTTCAATATTACTGTTTCTCAAAGAATAGAAAGGCTCCAGGAGAGGGTGGGAAACTGGGGAACATGGTTAGTGGAACAGTAAGAACATACACAATATTCATCAATTAAATTTGTCATCTTATGTGAGCATGATTCATGGCACCCCAAACAATTACAATAGTAACATCAAAGATTGCTGATCACAGATCACCATAACAGATGTAATAATAAGATAAATGTTTAAAATACTGTGAGAATTACCAAAATGTGGCACAGAGACAGGAAGTGAGCACATTCTGTTGGCAAAATGATGCTGAAAGAATTGCTTAATACAGTGTTGCCACAAACCTTCAATTTGTAAAAAAACAGAACTATCTGTGAAGTGCCTGTATGTCGTGTGGCAATATGCTTAAATTACTTTTCCTGCAAGTTAGTGTGAGAGAAGGAAAAACAGGTACAGAGAGAACAGGGCTCACACAGGTGCCCTCTTTCCTGGTTGGAGTGGAGGTTGGCATATGGTCAGGGTCGCTCATGTACTTCTTGCAAATCGATGAATAGATCCTGCCCTCAATGCCAAATCTCCCACAGTTGAAATAAGTGTGTAGTGATTGGAACAGAGAATCATCTGAAAAACTATTCTGTTTACTGTCAGGAGAGAAGCAGGTTTATGAAGATGCTTAAGCAGCTAAATAGAATATTCTTGAAAGAAATTACTTGCAACCTTGTTACCCCACTGAGGGATTGTGTAGCAACTGAGAATTATGGAATCCTTACAGAAATACAGTGTAGAAGAGGGAGGAAACTGTGAGAGATGATAGAACTGGAGGGTTCTAGATTTTTAACTACTTTGGTCTTCAGTTTCCATATCTGTATGGTGCAGGATGTAGGATTTTAGGGCCCTAAGGACTCCTTAGGCAAACTGCAAATCTTCAGGAGAGGCAATATATTGGAGGCTGATATTCTTTAAATAAGTCCAATGCAATAGTTTTTCCTTGATTATTGTAAAACAGGACACTTTGGTTGATTTCCAAGTAAAGTGCCTAACTTGTATTTGGGAGAAAATGTTATTAAAAACTAAACCTCATCTTTAAACACTAGAATCCCTTTCAGTGTGGGATATTCTTGTTTCTGAGAGACATTTGGGAAGTGAGAAGGAGTTTGTGTCAGTTTTGTCACATTCGACCTTGGTCCCCAGCTTATGGAGTAGAATGGAGGTCTGCATCAGCCACCCGCACAATTTAGCCTGTTCTTTATTTTATTTATTTATTTATTTATTTTTGAGACGAAGTCTCGCTCTGTTGCCTAGTCTAGAGTGCCGTGGCGTCAGCCTATCTCATAGCAACCTCAAACTCCTGGGCTCAAGCGATTCTTCTGCCTCAGCCTCCCAAGTAGCTGGGACTACAGGTGTGCACCACCACACCTGGCTAATTTTTTCTGTATGTATTTTTAGTTGTCCGACTAATTTCTTTCTATTTTTTTAGTAGAGACGGGGGTCTCACTCTTGCTCAGGCTGGTCTCGAACTCCTGACCTCAAGCAATCCTTCTGCCTTAGCTTCCCAGAATGCTAGGATTACAGGCATGAGCCACTGTGCCCGACCTGTTCTTTATTTTTAATCTTTTTTTTGACTGAATACACTTAGTTCCAGTATTTGAAAGTGAAACCTTCTATATGCAACAATGCCACTGTACTTAGCACCATTTCCTCTCATACTCACTTATTCCTTCTCTTAAAGAAAACATGTGAAGTTGCATCTTCTGAGGATTTCCAGAAATGAAAAAAAGATAGGAAGTCTCATTTATCCCCTCTGTTGGGTTTAAAACTCTCCTCTGCATGTTCATAGAACTTAGTAAGTGCACCTCTATCTAGCTCATTCTGACTTATATTTAGTAATATTGATGTATATTTCTGTTTCTTATTCTTTTGTAGGAGTAGGAATCATGTTTCTCTGTTTCTATATCTATTCCCAGTGTTGAGTACAGTGAATTTTAAAATGTTTAAAGAAAATCTAAAACCATATTTTTAGTGATGAAATAATTAAACCCATCCCTTACAATTGTATATTTAAGTTGATTACAGCTTTCTACCTTTATAAATAATATTTAGATAAACTTGCTTGAATATAATTTCCTGTCACTATATCTGCATTCTGCTGTATTTCCACAGATAGCCACAAACATACATCTCATCCCACGTGGCCTTCTGCATTATGACTATGCTTCTTCGCCATCAAGAAGTGGAGTCAATTTCCCCTGCCCTGGAGTCTGGGCTAGCCCTGTGACATGTTTTGATCAGTAGAATCCAATGGAAGTGACACTGTGAAACTTCCAATACTTGGCCTTAAGAGATCTATAGTTTTGCTGTAACTACTTAAAATGCTCACTCTTGGGATTCAGTCACCATGAAAAGAACCCTAAGTGTCCATGGGGGTGGGATGGGTGGTGGGAAGGGGGAGAGAGAAAGACAGCAGGGGGTGGAGAGAGATAGATATCAGTCTCAGGCTCCCAATATTCCAGTTATACCTACTCAAGGTACCAGATATGTAAGCGAATTCATCTTGGATATTCCAGCCCCAGATGCCATTGAATGGAATGTAACCCTGTAAGATATCCCAGATGATGACACATAAGCAGAAGAACCACCGAGCTGATCCTTGTCCAATTCCTGACCTACAGAATTATGGGAAAATAGAAGCATTTTTCCCCTAGCTACTAAATTTTTGGGATGGCTTATGCAGTAATGGATAACTGAAACATCTATTTATTTAATAGAAATGCTTAGAAATACCATTAAAGTACTAGTTTTAATAATAATAATAATATTTCTGGAAAATAATAAACAAAGGTATTTTTGGTTTCCTTTAAATCATGATTCCTGTGAGTCCTCACAGGGGATTTCAGTGATTTAGGGAGAGGCAAATACAGTGTAACATAATTCATTTTTCAGCTCTGTGAAATTAAGCTTTCCTTGAGTCTTTATTGGGGCAATAGTCTGGAAAATCAGAAACTTTCTGAAGAGAGAATAAAGGTTTTTGTATCCTTCAAAACTCACCTAAAGTTGTAAACATATTAAGAAGCAAATATGGTGGACTAGGTCCATAGAATTATTCTCTAAGTCAGTGTTTACAGACTTTAACATGCACCAAAATACCCTGAATGGTTTATTATGACACAGAATGCTGAGCCCCGCCCTCAGAGTTTTTGAGTCAGTAGTTCTGGGGTAGGGCATAAGAATCTGTGTTTCAATAAGTATTGAGATACTGCTGTTGTGGTTAGTCTGGGGATCACACTTTGAGACCCGTTGCTCTAAGACATCATAATGAGATTCAAATTCAGAGGATCTGCTATAAATAGAGCATCCATATGAAGAGAGCCTAGGAAGATGACCAAAAAAAGGAAAAATATTAGGCAAAAGGGAAGCGGTAGAAAATCTGGAGGTAGTGTATGATTGTTGAATCAAAGGAAGAAAGGCCTTTTGCTTTGATCCCTTTTTAGAACTCTTTATGGAAGCATTCCTAGCAGTGACCCACATCTACCTGGGTACAGAAGAGCAGAAATAATAATCTGGCATGTTTATTGAAGGTGAGGCTGAGGTGACTGCCTATTCTCACCTCCAATCCAGTTGTAATTTTTCCAGGGATGATGGTTGGCATACAACAACTCAAATATTAATACCTCTCTCCAGGTGGAAAATGGAAGGTAGGTGAGAATTAAATGTTTCATAAATTTCCCAAAATGGACCTCAGAGGTAGTATCTAGCAAGAAAGATGTCCAGGTAGAAAAAAATGCCCTCTTTGCAAAGTCCAGCAAGACAAATACATGGTTAAAAATACTCCTCCTCAGGTACCATAGATTCACCCCTCATACTCCTTAGCCATAGATATGCCTAGGGAAAAAACCCAAAATAAATAATGATGATAATAATAAGTAATTTATTGAGCATTTACTCTGTACTAAATGCTCTCTAATTGATCTACATAAACTCATTTAATCTTCACAATAATCCTGTTAGGCAGGTATCATTATTCTCATTTCTCAGATGGGAAATTAGAGTGCAGAGAGGCTAAAGTAACTTGCCCATGGTCATACATTAGTAGGTGGAAGAGTTCAAATTAAACCCAGCAGTCTGGCTGATGAGATGACATGTTTATCTACTATTAATATGTAATGTAGGCTCTCGAAATTATTTGAAGGGTCCTCTTGTGATTTAGAACTTAGAAGTTTTCTGGATGGAGTCAAGATGGCCAACCAGAGACATTGTCAGACTGTCCTGATGCAAAAGCAGGATATCAGACTGAGTAGAGGGGAGAAGAGGTGCAGCTCAGGTGTTGATCATAGAGAGAGATGACAGAGATGGCTGGGGACCCCATGGAGAAAAACTGCAAATCTGAGAAGGAAGAATATAAAGAGGAGAAGATATCAGCAAGGATTAAACCCAGAGAGGCTTAGAGCCCAGTGAAAAGGTAAGGGGGGATTCCTCTCCCTCTACTGTGTGCCATTGTTGAACAATGGGCCGATAAGTTTATTGAAGGCTTTTCCACCCTCCCCAAGCTCAAGCATGGTGGCAAATAAGGAATAGCAGGCGAACTAGTGAGCCTCAGGAGTTTGGCCAGTCTGTGAGGGGCGCTCCCCTGGGAGAGTCCCACAAGAGGCTGGAGTGCCAGCTTTCTTCCATCCAGACACTTCCTCCCGTGCACATCCCCTCACCACCGCAACTGAGAAAACAGTTTGAGCTTGGGCTGACAGGGAGCTGCGGCCCATCCCCTACCCATTACAACTGCAAGTTTGAGCCAAAAAATGTTGGAAAAACTCATATAGATATCGACCTAGGCAAAGAATTTATGAAGAATACCCCAATGGCAATCACAGCAACAACAAAAATATATACGTGGGACTTGACTAAATTAAAAAACTTCTGCACAGCCAAGGTAACAATCAATAGAGCAAACAGATGACCTACATAATGGGAGAAAATATTAACATACTATATAACCAATAAAGGGATAATAACCAGAATCTACAAAGAACTCAAGCAAATCAACAAGAAAAAATCATACAACCCCATTAAATGGTGGGCAAAAGACATGAACAGAAGCTTTTCAAGAGAAGATAGATCAATGGCTAATAAACATATGAAAAAATGCTCAATGTCTGTAATCATCAGAGAAATGCAAATCAAAACCACAGTGAGATATCACCTTATCCCAGTGAGAATGGCTTTTATCAAAAAATCCCAAAACTATAGATTCTGGCATGGATGCAGAGCAAAAGGAACTCTTATACACCGTTGGTGGGACTACAAACTAGTACAACCTCTATGGAAACTAGTATGGAAATTCCTCAAAGAACTAAAAGTAGACCTACCATTTGATCCAGCAATCCCACTTCTAGGTATATATACAAAGGAAAAAAAGTCATTTTATCAGAAAGACATCTGCACTAGAATGTTTATTGCAGCACAATACACAATCGCAAAGATGTGGAATCAACCCACCAATTCATGAGTGGATTAATAAAATGTGGTATACGTATACCATGGAATACATTAAAAATGAATTAATACCTTTTGTAACAATCTGGATGGAAGTGGAGACCATTTTTTTAAGTGAAGTATTGCAAGAATGGGAAAACAAACGCCACATGTACTCATTGTTACATTGGAACTCACCAATCAGCACTCATGTGCACAGATAGAAGTAAAACTCAACGGAAATCAAGCAGGATGGAGGGGGGAGGAAGAGATGGGTGAAATCACACGTAATGGGTACAAGGTACACATCTGGGTGATTGGCACACTTATAACTTTGACTCAAGCAGTACAAAAGCAATTCATGTAACCAAAACATTTGTATCCTTGTAATATTCTGAAATTAAAAAAAAAAAAAATAAGTGCCGGGTACGGTGGCTCATGCCTGTAATCCTAGCACTCTGAGAGGCCAAGGCGGGAGGAATGCTTCAGGCCAGGAGTTCAAGACCAGCCTGAGCAATAATGTGACCCTGTCTCTACTAAAAATAGAAAAAATTAGCCAGGTGCAGTGGTGTCTGCCTGTAGTACCAGCTACTTGGGAGGCTGAGGCAGGAGGATCGCTTGCACCCCGGAGTTTGAAGTTGCAGTGAGCTATGATGATGCCACTGCATTCTAGCCAGTGGGACAGAGCTAGATTCTGCCTCAAAAAAAAAAAAGTTAAGAATTTTTCTGAGTTTATAAAGTAATGTGTTACATACACTATATAATATTAATATATAACACTTCTAGTGGGGTTAGGGGAGCACCACTTAAGTGCATTAATATACTCACAACAAAATATATGAATCTTCATACTAGATATAATAAATAAAAACAATGAATAGCCTCATGCCAATTCATATCAAATGACTTTGGGCCAGATCTGATTTTGCCATCAAATGAGCGAAGAACACCTTTAATTAGCACATTTGAGTCACCTCTCCACCCTACTCTCAGTTACTTTATAGTGCTTTGGAGCAATAGAGATTTATTGAGGGTCAGGGGGTGCAAATGTTATTTTTTTCTTAAAGAATTGAGTTGTAATATTTAAATTTTTACTTTTCCACCAGGTCATACATTATTTGGAAATTTAGGGCCTTTTTCACCCCCCTGGCCCCCATGCTGTCCACCAACTTTGAGAATTGTTATTGTTGTGATTATCTCTCTCTATTTAACAAATCATCCTAAAATTTAGAAGCTAAACTCAACTCGCCTAAAAATTTTTGATCTAGAATTTGAGTACGTCTTGGCTTAATGATTCTTCTGCTCTGTATGACATCAACTGAGGACACTCTGTTGCATTCAGCTGGCAAATGTGCTGGTCTATAGGGGCCAAGATTTCTTTACTCACATATCTGGTACCTACAGGGAATGGCTAGATGGCTGGTGTTTTAGTCCATTTTGTATTGCTATCAAGGAATATGTGAGGCTGGGTAATTTATAAAGAAAAGATGTTTATTTGGCTCATGGTTCTGCAGGCTGTACAGCACCAGCATCTGCTTGTGGTGAGGGCTTCAGAAAGCTTTTAGTCATGGTGGAAGGTGAAGGGGGAACAGGAATGTCACATGGTGAGAGAGGGAGCAAGAGAGAGAGAGGGGAGGAGGTGCCAGGCTCTTTTAAACAATCAGATCTTGAGGGATTTAATAGAGTGAGAACTCATTACCATGAGGATGGCACCAACCCATTCAGGAGGGATGTGCTCCATAACCCAAATACCTCCCATTAGTCCCCCACCTTTGGGGATCAAATTTCAACATGAGATTTGGTGGTGACAAATATCCAAACTATATCAGCTGGGTTCAATGGGATCTGCTGATGGGAATGGCTACCTATGCCTTCTTCAGCATGACGGTCTTAGGGTAGTGGGACTTCTGACATGGTAGCCAGCTTCCCTTGAGAAACCATTCCAAGAGACCAAGGTGTGAACTGCAAGGCTTCCATGACAGCCACAAGAGACCCACATCCTGTTGGTCAAGGAAGTCACTAAGGTCAGCTCAGATTTAAGAGGAAGAGAGTTAGATTGCACCTCATAATGGGAAAAATAATCAAGAACACTTGACCACTTACTTTCATTTAAATTAAGAAAAAATCCTGATGATCACTTTCTAACAATTGCTTTTTGAAATTCAGTGTTCCCATTTTTACTTTATCGTTTTTTAATAGGGTCGAACATTATATTAAATATTTGTTGATCATGTGTACTGTTTTTTTGTATATGTGTATTGCTTATGTATGTTCTTTGCCCTTTGCTTTATTGGTTGTTTATTTTTCCCTTAGTAATTTATTAGAGCTCAGTATAGTTTTTATATCTTCAGAAATCCTCTTTTTGCTCATATGTTGCATATAGATGTGGAAGCACTAAAATGAACTCAGACTAAATCATTTACAGATAGATATAGAGGCATGGAATAGATTTGGTTTTATTTAATCTCTGATTTTTTGGGAAATTATTTTGATCCTGGTGTATGAATGAAAGGACTTTGAAACACACAAACACATACACACACAAAGAATTATGATTTAGCATGAGTAAATCATTAGAGATAAGAAAACTTCTATTTTTGAAGGTCTATAATATATTTTTCTTATATTAACCTATTTTTTTGAAAATAATTTAAAGATAAAAAACATAGGAGATAGCAGAAGAAAGGTGCTAACATTTGTGGGACATTCATTGAGCCAGCCACATTGACGAGTGACTTATGAAAAACTGTGTTAGACTATTTAATCCTCACAGCAACCTTGCAGAGTAGAAACTGGATGATTCCTCACCCCCTGCCCCCACAATGATATCAATTAGAAAATTAAGTCACAGATAAGGTTAAGGAAATTGCCCTAAATCACAAAGCTATTAAAGTCTTGGAGTAGGAATTTAAATTCTGTATCCTTTCCACTTCCTTATAATGCCTCCCTGGTATTCTCCCCACAAAACCACTCTGCCACTAAATGGTTTCTATTTTGAAACTTCATTAAGATCATCATGGAGAACATTTAGAAGACACTTGTCTAAGAATAGTTTTTGCATTTTTAAATGACTAAAAAAATGAAAAAAAAATTCACACACATAAAAAATATATAAAATTCAAATTTCATTGTCAACTTATTTTTAGAATTCAGCTATGCTCATTCATTCATTTATTATTGTCTATGGTATCTTTCGCGCTATAATGTCAGAGTTGTGTAGTTGTGACAGACCTTATCATCCACAAAGCTTAAGTTATTTACACTGTTCCTTTATAGAAAAAGTTTACTAACATCTCCATTAAAACATGAGTTCCTTGAGGCTATGTTAGTACTATGTTAATATCTATTCCTATTCACAGACATATGGCGAAAATGTAGCAGCAGACACCAAAAAATGAAGATTTCTAAAAATTTGTTTTATAGGTATCATAAAGAATATTTATTAATACAGAAGACAAAAAATGGTAGCGCAAGCAGTATAACAGGAGGTGAAATTTTTTCAGTGAAAATGCTGTCTGCAATAGTGCAATACATTTTTTTCATTGACATACACTTAATAATATGTAAAATACTGACATCTAATGTTGACTTTTTGTATTATAATTTCCATTGCCCAAAATAAACTTTAGGAAACTGTTAATGAATTAAGGTTAAAAAAAAAAATGTTAGGTGTGTTTTTAAATAAAGTTATTTGATCGTCCTGTGTGTTAATGGGAAAATATTCCTGAAAGTTAAAGGCAGAAAAATTAGCTCGTATACATTTAAAGCTTACGATAAAAAACTTAAGCATACAGCTGAATTGAATATTAGTAGCATGAGTGTGTTATTCATAATACTTCAATAAACTCATGTTTTAATGCAGATGTCAATAAACTTTTTCCATAAAGGAACAGAGAACAAATGATTTAGGCTTTGTGGATGGTAAGGTTTGTCACAACTACACAACACTGATGTTATAAAGATACCAGAGACAATATGTGAATGAATGAGCATGGCTGTGTTCTCAAAAAGAAGTTGACTATGAAACTTGAATTTCATATAATTTTCACATGCCATTTTTTTTTAAACTATTTGAAAATGTACAAACCATTCTTAGCTTGAGGGCTGAATAAAACAGACAGTGTACTGGATGTGATTGAGAAACCCTAGTTTGCTGACCCTGTTGTAATGACTTTTAGTTGAATGGTCAGTGTAGGACAAAATGGAGGAACATTTCTCAGTCTTTGAGGTGAGAACAGATTAAATAAGAGGAACATTCAAAGATCAAATAGAAGTTTTGGTTAATGATCACTACTGACCTCAGACTGATGCCACTCAGCATGCTTTTTTATATTACCTGAATTAGCTGCAAGAACTAATCAGCTAAATTTTAAAACTGCACTCATGAATTGATGTTTTTTGATTCATCAAATTGTATAATGGTCAAACTGGAAAGGACTTAGAAAACTTGGCCAAGGTTTTGAATTTTTAAATAGGAAATCTTGACTATGAAATATGTTTTTAGAAAGCACGAAACTCATTTCCATGTGAAGCCCCTGGCACCACATACTGTGTCCATGTTTAGCATGTGTAATGCTTTAATATCTGCAGTGTATTTACACTGTGGTTCTCTCCCCGCTAGATTCTGAACGCTCTGCAGTTAGGAAGACAATGCCCTTTTTGCTCATCACTCTGTTACCCGTGTCCAGCTCAGGGCAATGTCTGCATCCAGGGCTCAGTAAATATTTCTGAAGGATGGGTGTGGAAATCAGATCTTCTTTGGTTGAAGTGCAGTGATAAGAGGCCTGGCCCATCCCCTGCTCTGATCCTTGTCCTTCCCTCAGTGATTTTAAGGAAATTGCAGAACTTTATTTTAAGATGAGAAGACTGAAGTCCGGTAAATCAATGCCTATTATTCAGTTTCATAAATATCCTTTAAAAGTATGTCTGCTTTTCCTTTTAGGGAGGCAGAGTCTGAAAAAATTTGTATAATGAAGGCTTCATTAACTAATATAAAGATGCTCAAAAAGGCATTAGGCAGGGATGTAGCAAGATGACTTTAAGACAGAAAAGAAACCGAAAAATATCACCGATCTGTGCAAAAAGCCTCACTATGAAACTTTAGAGTTTACAAAATGCTTCCTTGTATGTTATTCTGAGACGTGAGTGGAGTTAAGTAGTCATTTCAGCTTATTTTACATTTCAGAAGATAGATGTGCAAAATTAGTATTTTATGAGTTTACTGTGTACATCGTGAAAGGTGGAGGAAGTCGTGAGCAATTAAAATGAACCAAATTTGTAGCGTGCTCCCAAGAGAACATAATCTTTGGGAGAGTGAGTGTTACACAGTGGTTACGTGTGTGGGTCCAGGAGCCGGATTGACAGGTTTGTATCCCAATTGGACCACTTTCTAGCTGTTTGATCTTGAACACATTTACTAAATTTTCTTGCTTTATTTGTAATATGAACATAATAGTAGTCTTTATCTCAAAAGGATGAAATACAAAGTGCTTGGTCAAATGTCTGTCACACATTAAACACACAACTCTAGCCCTTACTGAACTATTATTTATCATAACAAAACATCTATTAGAAAAATACTTGAGGTTTTTAACTTCTAAAAATTTGATTGAAATGAATTAGAAAGGAGCAGAAGCAGTCCTTAGTCGGACAAGAGTTTATTTCTCTCATGGAATTCTGTTTTATGTATTCTTAGAATTTGGTTTTGCGTCCTAAAGTGGTTCATTTATCCACTCAAAATGTTAAATACTGTGTTAAGCTTTGGGGATATGAAGATAATCAGCTGTGATTCAATAGTTAAGTGAATCAAAATTACAACAGAATGTCATAAAAGCACTAATAAAGATGTCCCCAAGTACAGGAATATATAGTAGAAGATACTCAACTTGGCCTAGAAGGGTCAGGGCATCTTCCATACAAAGTGAAGACTGTTAATTTGTGAAAGTTAGTTGAAATTAACTAATGAGACCGTCGTGGAAGAGCATTTCCAGCAGAAGGAACAACATGGAGATAATAGACTGACGAAGAACGGGGTAGACACACGTAAAGTGTTAAAAAGGAATGGGGAGAAGTTAATAGTCATGCGTAGGAGAACCATATGTAGAAGGGCTTTGAATTTTATTCCAAGGAAATGGACATTTTTCTGAAAGTTACAGAGTGATTGAAGTAATTTGTAAATTAAGAATTCATTTACAGATTTGGATTTTAGAAGTATTTCAGTTAACTGTTTCTTTGTAACATACCAGGATGTGAAATAATCCTGTTTATTTTCTGGGTGTTTAAACCAGCCTAGACTTATCTTCCGAAGCTCTGAATCCTCTCACTGTTAATTATTCACAGGCTTCCCTTCTGTGAATGCTTCTCTGCGCCCCACCAGCACTGATGAGACAGGGTAGGGATAAGCATACTGAGCTGCCACCTATCTCCCCGCCTAGAAGAGTGTTAATGATAGTCTCCCTCGCAGGTGAGCTCCTGTTCTCATCAGAATATGACCAACTAGAATCTGCTACTCATAACTTTATAGATGTCACAACTTTATTTAATTCCTAAGAGTTCTCAGAAATCTGCAATTCTCCTAAACTCCTAAATCAAGAAGAGGTCAAAATGTCCTTCTATTGTTGCCAAAGCAGCTTCAACTGAGGAGGCATAGAAACTTGCTTCAAAAGAACCCCTTCACAAGAGCACCTTGTACACATATTTCTGTCTATCCAGAGCCAAGAGGACGGAAACTCAAGTTTCAATCTTGAGAAGCCTGGTGAAGACTAATAGGTGGCTGCCTGCTCCAAATGCAAGCCAGAAGCCTACCGCAAGCCATCAGGAGGTAGGCTAAAAATTCTCTGTTATGACAGAGTAATAACCAGATACTTTTTGGCCAGTGGTTCAGCAGAGATTTATGACCTGAAGAACTATGTATATAAAATCTGACCAAAAAAGAACCCGCATTCGACCTATCAGAGAATTTTAAGTGGTTCTAATACGATTCTAGTGTGCAGAAACTGCAACAGGTTATTGACGAGACTTGAATGGGCAACTGCGTGTGCAGACACCCTAACCCCAAACACATGGCGTTTACCTAAGTCATGTGAGTTGCCTACCATTTTATACATGGCTCCGTCTGCTCCTGCCACGCTGTCTACTGAAATCCAAGCATGCTCTGTAGCTGCAGAAGTTTAAATTTTGTCAGTGAGATTAGGATCCTCAGTTTCATTACTTACATCTGTCCACTTGTGAGCACTTCCAAAACCAGGACCACATAATCATTCGAAGTAGTGGTGTGCTGGTAAATGTTTAACCAGCAATCTGAGTGTACTGACACAAATGTTGGTTGATTGTTTATTTACACTGATGTGTCAGGTGAAAGTGAAACAAGAAAAATATAATTAACTTGTTCCTCAATGATATGAGTGACATTTTGATGAAAAGTACAATAGTTTTTGAATGCTGGAAGAATTTTTTCCCGATTTCTTGAAATGTTGCTCACAATATGTCTGCTACAGAAATGACACACTTACAAGTTTTATCTAAATTGCTAATATTTTCCCCTCAAATCCAGAAAAGCAATAAAACAGTTTATCAAGTCCTGATTTGTTGTGTTTGCCAATTTCTATGGTATAAATACTGCTACCATGGCTGATTTGAGGCTACCAATGTAATGTTAGTGAATACAGAATTGGAAGGAGATATGCTATTATATAGTATTTTTCTATTCAGATATAACAG
>NW_012141524.1:3501253-3501505 GCF_000956105.1 Propithecus coquereli
TTTAGGATAGGCTTTTTTTTCATTCAGTATAATTCCTTTGAGGTTCACCCAACTAGCCACAAGTGATAATAGTTTGTTCCCTTTTATTTAGGAGTAGTATTTTACGGTATAAAGGAAACGCAGTATAGCCATCGAAAGGTATGCAAGTTATTTTCAGTTTCTATCTATTATGAATAAAGCTGCTATGAATATTTGCGTACATGTTTTTGCATTAGCACACATTTTTATTTCTCTGGTATAAATTCCCAAGAG
>NW_012141524.1:3505266-3532333 GCF_000956105.1 Propithecus coquereli
ATGGAAAAACAAGCACCACATGTACTCACCATTAAATTGGTATTAACTGACTTAACTGACCAACACTTAAATTCACATTTAGTAGTAACACTCATCCGGTGTCAGGCAGGTGGGAGGAGGAGGGGATGGATATATACACATCTAATGGGTGCAGTGCACACCATTTGGGGGATGCACATGCTTGAAGCTCTGACTCAGGTGGGGCAAAGGCAATATATGCAACCTAAACATTTGCACCCCTGTAATATGCTGAAATAAAAAAACAAAAATAAAAACACAAACTTAAAAAAATACTATGAAAATAATTTTAAAACATTTTCTAAGTTGCACATAACTTATAAATAACTAAATACAATGTGAGTTGGATGAACAGAGCACAATGTAGATAATTTTTTCTTTATCATATGGTTTCTCTGTGCCTAAACTTTCCTGACTAGAAATGTCTTTAAATGCTATTATGTGCCTGGTAGTAATGATTAGATTAGTCTTTGTCTTTTGGATAACTTATCCTTTCCTTCAGTCATCTCTCTCTCTTTCACTAGCTTTATCTTTTCATAAATTGTACATTATACAAAATTTCTAGAATGTGCTGAATCTCGTAAAGATGAACATGTCTCATTGTGATTCTTTCCTGAACTTCAAATATTCAGAATAAAAACACTTCAGGGTCTAAATTAAATGTATGATGTTGTGTATTATCATATCTTCCTGCTTTTTAAGATTATGTAGGTTAAAAGGAATGAAAATTTTATTTATTTTACATGAGCCTTTATTTCTTCATATATAAAATTGGGATGATGGTAACCTTTACTTCACAATATTGTTGTGAGGATTGTATGTGATATTGTGTGTAAAGCATGTGACACAGTGTTTTGAATTGGTAAGTTGTCAATAAATGCTATTTCTAACTATACCCAATTATATCTTCATGTGTAAAGGAAATTAATAAATCAATTAATAATGGTAATTTTAATTATTTTATTCTTTGTTACTTGGAAACATAGAAGATGATGATATAACTTATTTGGCTCTATAGATTCTAATCACCAAACATTTATTACAATATGAATTTCTACCTAAGATTTATATCAAGGAAATGGAACTTTTCTTTATTTGTAGAAGAGTTTAGTCCCTGTAGTAAACTTTCTTTATGTATTAGTCTAAGAAAATTGGCTCATCCATGGAGTTCAAACCCAGCTCTTTGGGTTATAGCAATGTAACTTGACAAAATTGGCCAAAGTATGGTTGCTTTTGTATTTCTGACCTTCTAAAAGGTTAATTATGTAGTGATCAATTTAATTGACAATAAAAGGACAGCTCAACATGGCATTTAAAACACTCAAATTAATTGAAAGGAATGTATTATCTTTATTTTTAAGTTTGGAGACCTGGCTTAAGTTGTAGGCATGCCATATCAAGTATGAACTGAAATAGCTTAAGGACTTATGCATGTCATGCTGACTACTAATTAAATTGAACATGTATGTGTATCCCCCAATACTGTCCTCTGCACACTGTATGTACCGTTCAGTTATAGTCGTCTCTCCAACTGCCTCGTACTTCCACATAGTGTGTTGTGCATGAGGACTTCAGGCAAAGATTTGGCCCATGTGTGGAAGAGCAGGTTTCTATTTATACGACACCATTCCTCCTCAATTCATTCAAGCCTGGATTGCAGTATGTTGCCTAGCTTCTCCAGAAATCTTCCTTTTTCATTTACAATAATAAAAATTCAATTTTTTGTCCACATGTTTCAAGTGTTTTAAAGCTGCCATTCACTAACAGCCTTAGTTTAGTTACACACAAACTGTTTGAATGCCATCAGAACTTCTTAAATTACAGCTTTCTCCCTAATTATGAGCCATACATTATTGTGTATATCATCTGTCGAATAAACAGCTTTTGTGCCTGCCAAAAGAATATCTGGAGGTGTTCTTATTTACATTGGATATTGAAAATACAAATAAAAACACAAACATGATTTACTGCATGTTGTGATTAATAAAACCACCAAGAGCAAAACATTACCTGATTCCTTCCCCCTACTTAACAGTATCTCTTTATACAGAGTTGGTATTTGGGAAAAAAAAAATGGCCTTAAACCCCCCCGAAAAAGAAAAAAAAATCAAAAACAAGTTTGCCGAAAATTTGGCCTCAACGCAAAAGAAAAAAGAAAAAAGGGGTAAAAAAAGGTGAAAAATTAAGTTTTTGTCAACGTTAGATTAAGCCATAGAGGGCATCTCTGCTACTATATGAGCATATCTAAAGCAGATATAGTACTAATTTTCACCAGAATAGAAGAAATATTAGCATAAGTATTAATTACCTTCTGATAAACATTAGTTATTAGTTTGTCATCAATTGTACTATCTTTATTCCTTTCAGTGAATCCTATTTTTTAGATGTCTATTTAAATTCATATCTTAGGCAATATATTCACATACTGAGTTACAATGAACACCAATTAATTTTTCTTGATTAAGTATAATTGATGAAATATTTTTGTTTAGATATTAGACAATAAGAAACACAGTTTATTAGTTTAAGATGGCTTTATTTTATTATTGAATATTCATCAACTTTCAGTTTTTAAATATAAATTATACCAGATAATATTTAAATAATAGTATGTATTAACTCACTTAATCTGTAAGACAACTCTTATGAGGTAGTACTATTATCCAATTTTACAGACAGGGAAATAAAGGCATTAAACACTTAAGTCACAAGATCCCAACTAGTACATGGTAGAAACAATATTTGAACACTGTAGTTTGGTTTTAGAGTCTGTGAACTTAACTCCTACAGGGTAGTTCTTTGCATATTTCAACTCATTCCAAAAACAATGGTCCTCTGACCCATCCACATCTACCCTTAATTTCTGCTAAAAGAGAAGCAACTGCTTTCAACATTTTCTCTGTTTCTACTTACATTTAGCTTCATATATTTTTTGCTATTTCTTTATCTTCAAATTCACGACATTATTTTTTTTCTGCTATGGAAATTGCAGATTTAGCTGTTATAGATCCCCTTCTCCCACACTGTGCATGTGTGCAAACACACATGGCAAACACACACATGCACACACACACTTCCTCTTCCCTCACCTTCTAAATATAGTGAATCATTACTTTGATTACATCAATATTCATTGTTTGCATGTTTATGATTATATAATTGTTATTTACACCTTTTTTGTATATATGAAAAGGTAAAGACATATGTAAAATATATTGAGAACTTAGCATTTTTTAATAATATAGTATATTTTGTATACTACATGATTTACTCAGATAATGTTTCTTTTACTGTACGATTTATTTTTGGAGTTATTAATTGCATTCTTTCACATTTGTTCAATATTTTCATCTTTGTATTCCTTTGGGTACTCAAATTAGTTCTGACAGAGCTTAAAATTTTCTCAGAATAAGCAAATGTATCAGGCATCAGGGATTTCATCAGTTTGGGTATGTGTGCATGTGTGTGTCTGTATGTGAGATAGAGAGAGACATGTACCCCCGGAGCCCTCTGATCCTTCGCTCTAGTCTGGTAGGGTTCCTCTCTAGGGCTGATTGCTGTTGTCATAGGACTTCTCTTTATGCTCATTTTGGGAATTCAGTTGCTGTTTTTTCCCCTTTCTTCCCCATGACTCAGTCTTACAGTAGCTTCCTGAGAAGTAGTACATGGGAAGGAAACATCTAAGACCTTGCTCCCCTGAAAATACCTGTAGTCTACCTTTACATTAATTGATAGTTTGACTTGTTGTAAAATTCTAAATTGGAATTCATTTTCCATCTATTGACCCTTTGTATGAATCTAATTATCTAATCTTTTTATTCTAATTTTGACACAGTTTCTCAGTTTTTAATTTCAAAATTTTCTTGAACTTTTTCTCATATTACAGTTTTGATTTTTAGGGTCTCTTTTTTGTTTTCCATATCCCTTTTTAAGTGCACAGTTCTGTTTGTTTGTTTTTATGAGACAGAGTGCAGTGACATCATCATAACTCACTGCAACGTCAAGCTCCTGGGCTCAGGCAATTCTCTTACTTCAGCCTCCCAAGTAGCTGGGACCATAGATGAGTGCCACTATGCCCAGCTAATTTTTTTTATTAATGTTTTTTGTAAAGATAGGGTTTCACTCTTGCTCAGGCTGGTCTTGAACTCCCGGCCTCAAGTGATCCTCCCAGCTTGGCCTCCCAAAGTGCTGGGATTACAGGTGTGAGCAACCACACCCGGCCCACAGTTTTCTTGATCCATGTTTTTTTTCTTTTCTCTTTGAAGATATTAATTATAGTCTTTTTTCTTTTGCTTTCTCTTCACCGTTTCCATTGAATTATTTGTTTCCTGTTTGTTCTTTTGGACTCGGTCCTGCATTTTAAATGTTATTGTTGATGGTCTGGTGATACTTTGTGTCCATTCATTTTTAAAATTGGAACTCTAAAAACCAGGTGCAAGCATTTTGTGCAAGGGCAGAACTTTTTGATTGGTGGACACCATTGTACCACAATGAGCCCCATGTAAGGATTTGTAGCTCTTATCAATTGGACTGGGCAGTTTTCCCGGAGAGAAATCTATAATCATATTCCTGGGGTGGCCTAGAGGGGAGGTGGGTATGAGCCTGGGTATATGATATAAGTTCTTGGGAGCCAAGTGAGGAAAGGGAGTTGGAGCTTTTACCATTTAGAATGCTAGATTTTGCTGAATCACTCTATTTTTCAGTCAAATGGCTCATCTGCCTCCTTGGCCGTGCTCACGTCCCTAAGCCCAGAACTACACTAGTTCATCATCTCTAGAGAGTAAACTCCTGCCATTGTAGATATGGGGAAGATGCAGTGTTCTGGTTGCACAGGCTGGAGAAAGGGATCTGGGCTCCAACTGCTAGTTTTATAGATTTTCAACCACCTGTTTCCCATTTCCCCTGCATCCTGGCCTTTGGAGGTAACTGATATCTCCAATGTCTAAGCATTTCAATGGTTCTTTCACTTGGATTACTTTGCTACTCTTTGATACATTCCCCTTCTCAAACAGGCAATTATATTTCAGGTTTTCTCCACGCTACTATGCTAAGTCTGTTCCCTCCCAGCTTTGAGTGTGTTGACATCTCTCACATGTTCTTGTCCCTTATCATTTTGAAAAGGATTTTTGTGTTTATGCTCCTTCAATTCATTCACTATCATTTTTTTGTCAGTTAGATGATAAATATTACCTGGAAATATAGATTATTATGCAGTAATTTTGCTCTTCCAAGATTATTGTAAGTTACCCAACTTTGTCAGAGAAAGTATTTTAAAACATTTATTTTTCTTGTTGCCTTATTTCATTTTTACTTTCTCTGACACAAGTATACAGTTAGACTAAAGAAGTGATTTTCTAGTGGGTAGGTAATCACACAGGTACTGCATGTTAACCTGTATAGAAGCTCATGAATTGATCACAGTGAATATACCAATCTTGGCTGGGATGAAAGTCACTCAAAAGAAGGGTTCCTTAGCCTTTAAACCTGCTTTCCTTCAATTCTAAGTATTGTTTAAAGGAGTAAACATAAGAGGAAGATATCAAACAGTGTATAAAAATATATGCAACACGGTTGTTATGAAATAAGTTAATATGGCCACCAATATAACCAAGTGACAATTATAAAATAGCAATATTATTTAGCATTCAGTGAAAAATGTGACATTTGGAGTCAGTCACCAGTTTCAAGCAGTCTGGTTCTGTTGTTGCCACCTAAAAAAAGACTGTCTGTGATTTTCTCTTTCTGTTCTTTTTTTTCCTCTTAATTGCCATTTTTTCCCAGACCAGCTGTAGCATCTATGTCCTGACTTTGATCCAACAACTTACTTTAACCCATAGAGAAAATGTCTCCCATACACTCTGTGTATATTACTTCTCTGTCTCCATTCTTGACAAGCTTGCTGTTTTAACACAATAGAACGGCAAGGATTGCTGCATGAAGTGAAGCTCCCACATAGTGGGAAAGAGAAAATTAAGACCTCTGCTTAGTAAATATTAGCACAAAAATGCAATTCTTTTCACCTAAAATAATATTGTGAGCATGTGAAATTGAAATTTCAACTGAGGCCGAGGAATCCAATGTTAGCTTGTTTGTCTTTCCTGAGGACTAGTGCTTTACACAGTTTTCTCATTTGATGTAGGGCAATGAAGTCATTCTCAGTGTTGGTCCTGGGTGGGGCACGGGGAGACAGTCTTTGAAGAGGCTGCAATGTGATAGTAGATTTGATATAACGAGTACATTTAGATGATCTTTTGTCTGGAAGATTTAGAATTATCTTTAGACTATAAAACAGTAAAATTGAATTTCTACATGTAGAAAAGTAGTGTCTAAGGTACATTTAGGTAAGTATTGTAAATATCATATATATTTCTGACATGTTCTAGTGGGCTCAGGTCTGAACCAGATTCAAACATAATGGAGTTTCTATGAGCTGCTTTTTTTGAGGCAAAGGCCCCACTGTTATACTGAAGGTAAATGTGTACAGCAGATATGATTTCTTAGAACTGCACATTTCTCATTAATTACCTGCTTATGAGGGACTGACTATATGTTCAGCACAGTGGTAAGTACAGAGGGGCGTGCCAAGAAAACCAAAAATATTAACCATATCATAGAGCAGGTTACGTTAGGGGTGGAGAAAACATATTGATCACAAATACAACATAATATGTAACATTCCTTTCAAAGTTCATCATAAGAAAATTACAGATAATAATTTTTGAAATATGGAGGCAGAAGGGGTTGTTTCCATCATAAGAATATGTGATGGAAAAGATTATGTATGTGATCTTATCGAAATCATGAATTTTGAGGCATGTGTCATGGCTTCTCATCCAGGTCATCATTGTTTATTGTTTTTTTCCTTAATTTTGAAACATCAACAAAAGTAGAGAAAATCCCAAATATTATCACCACTTTTCAAATTTATCAAGATTTTTGCATACCATTATTCCCTTCCTTCTTTTCTTTGTTTTCATTCCTTTCTTCTTTCCTTCCTCTCTGTAGTAAGATGACTAATGACCTTCAAAGATGTCCTTGTCCAAATCTTCAAACGTGAATATTTTACATTATATGGCAGAGGGGAATTATGATTGTAGATGGGATTAAGGTCACTGATCAATTGACCTCAAGATAGGGAGATAATCCTGGATTATACAGTGGGGCCCAATGGAGTCACAAAGGCTTTTAAAAGTGGAGTAGGGAGGAAAAGGAGTAGAGTTATAGGAAGACATAACTATGAAAGAATGGTCAGAGAAATGCAACGTTGTTGCTTTTGAAGATGGAGGTCGGGGACCATTAGCCAAAGATTGTGGGCAGCCTTTAAAATCTAGAAAAGGTAAGGAAATGAATTTTCCCCTTGAGTCTCCAGAAAAGAATATCACCTTGCCAAGATCTTGCTTTTGGCCTAGTGAGACTCATGTTAAACTTGTAACCTATAGAACTCTAAGATAATAAATGTGTGTTGTTTTAAACCACTATGTTTGTGGTAATTTGTTACAGCAACCATAGAAAAACTGATATACTTCCTTAGTTTGCCATAATTCTTTTTGATATTTTTGCAGAGGAATTTTAAAGCAAATTCCAGGCTTTGTATCCTTTCATTCCTATGTGTTTGGTATATATATCTAGAAGTATGAATAGCTTCTTACTCCCACAGTACTATTATCACAGCTAACAAATTGAATAAAAATACATTTCTCATTCAGATTTTCTCAATTCCTTCAACAGTATCTTTTTATAGTTGGTCTTTGAATGAAGATCCAAACCAAGTCCACACATTGCATTTGTTTATTATATCTTTTCACTCACATAGTCCTTCTCTCTCATCATCCCCTTGTTTTATTCATGCCATTGACAAGTTGAATCAATGCAATCAGCTGCTATGTTGAATGCTCTGCACTTGCTTCTTCGTGGTATCATTGAATTTGTGTCTCTATTTGTCATCGTTTTTAAAAACTGAAAGATAGACCTAAAAGTTTTGTTGGACTTGAGTTTATTATTTCCTGAGCACACTGCATAGTGGTGCTCTCTGCTTCATATCCATCACATCAAGCACATAATTACAGGTTGCTCCATTTTTGCTGGTACTAGTGTTGAGTTTAGGTAGTAGCAACCTGATGCCTCTACCATATAATTTTTCACAACTTTTCCTTTAGCGTTAACTATAATTTTCCATAAAGAAGCATTTGTTCCAAAGTACAGTATTTACAATGTGCTGCGATGTCAAAGAAAGGGAAGAATTGTGGCTATGTATACACATACATACACACACATATATGCAACTTTGCCTGTATTACCTCTATTATACATCTAAAAAAGTGGTAGAAGGATAAAGCAAACTATGGGGAAAAATACCTATACATAGTAGGAGGGAATGGGGTGAAGGTGTTAGGGATGGGATCTAGACTGTTATATCTCACTTTGCAGATGTGAAGTTGAAATTAAGCATTATACACAATTCTGAAATAAATTTCCAAATTTACAGAAGCTACCGGAGATAGCGGTGGATCAGATCCCACAGGTTCGGGGTACAATCCCACATGACTTCCTGCTACTTCCAGTGCCAGTCACAAGCCATAGGCTGTTTTACCTGTGTTTCTCGTCAACCAGCCATAAACCAGGGTTCCCAGGACTTCCTCCTTGGGTTTGATTAATTCATTAGAGTGGCTCACAGAATTCAGGGAAACACCTATGTTTATCAGTTTATTGTAAAGGATATTACAAAAAATACAGATGAACAGCAAGATGGAAGAACTGCATAGGGCAAAGTATGGGGGAAGGGGCACAGAGACTCCATGGCCTCTGGGGCACGCCACCCTCCTGGAGCCTCCACAAGTTTGGCTATCCAGAAACTCTCCAAACCCAGTACCTTTGGGTTTTTATGGAGACTTCGTTATGTAGGCACAATTGATTAAATCATTGGCCATTAGTGATCGACTTAACCTTTATCCTCTTTCTCCTCCCAGAATGTTGAGGGGTAGTGCAGAAAAGTCCCAACTCTCTAATCATGCCTCGGTCTTTATTTTGACCACACCCTACCCTGATGATACCTAGGGACAGCCAGTTACCAGTCATCTCATTAGCACACATACAGGAAACACTCTTACCATTCCAGAGAGTCCAAGGACTTTAGGAGTTGTATGCCAGGACATGGGGACAAAGACCAAATATGTATGTGTGTGTGTGTGTGTGTGTGTGTGTGTGTATAAATCACAATATCACAGTGGCATAACTATACAGAGAATTATTATAAGTGCCTTTAAAACACTGTAATTTTGACTTACTATTGCTAATAGATAATAGGATATATTCTAAGGACAAAAAAAGCTGCAAAAGAATCTTAAAATGTTTTAACCATATTATTCATAATAAATTTGATATTAATAATTCTAAAATTATGTACAGCCATGTGTTAATTAACAACAGGGATACATTTAGAGAAATGCATCATGAGGTGATTTCATCACTGTGTGAACATCATAGTGTACTTGCACAAACCTACATGGTATAGCTTACTAAACACCTAAGCTATATGGCACAGGTTATTGCTCCTAGGCTATAAACCTGTATAGCATGTTACTCTACTGAATACTGTAGGTAATTGTAACACAGTGTTATGTATTTGTGTATTTAAACATATCTAAATATGGAAAAGTTAATGCATTGCCCTATGACGTTACAATGGCTATGAGGTCACTAGGTGATAGGAAATTTTCAGCTCCATTATAATCTTATGGGACCACTGATGTATATGTGGTCCATCATTGATGAAAACGTTGTTATGTGATACATGATCATACATGAGATCATATCTTGTCATATGATAATTATCATATATGAGATAAAACCAGTAATTAATATTATTAGAACCAAGATTTTCAGCATAAGAGACATTATATAATCAAATAAGTCAAATTTAAAAATAATATTATCCTACATTGAATTTAAAATATCACTATGAAATAAAAATATAATTTGTCTTTTAAAAATGTGTATTTCCTGTTAACTAAAAAATCTTAGGGACAATGATCAGTCCAATTACCATGAGCTCCTTTACTGTTAAGATTATGGTTTCTAAACACCACTTTTCTCTGAAAAGAACTGGGGATATTCTTAGAGAAATAGGTGATATCAAGTGAGGTAGGAAATACATGAGATAAGCCTACATCTTATCATACCAAAGACAACGAAGCTTTCAATAATAGATGGGGTCATGTCAAAAGGGCTCGAGAGCCACCTTAAAGAGTCCAAAAATTGGCAAAGCAGAGAATTAATCAAAACAATTATTGCAATAAACCAAAACCACATCAAAACTATTTAAATCCATTAGCTCATAATGATCCCCTTTACTACTTTCTTCTTTGAGAATACACCTTGCTGCCATTAAACATATTAGTGGGCAGAGGACATATCAGACGTATTCTGCTAATGGTTCACATAAGCATCAAATCCAAGAACTCAATAACAGGGTTTGCTAATTCAGTGATTCCCAGTTTGTGCTGTATTGATGTGATGTGTTCAGCGTGTTTGCAGGTATCTTTCTTGAGGTTGTGCAAAAATCCACGTACTTAAAAAATAAGTCAATGTTCTAGCAACTTCAGTTTTTGGAACAGATACACTACAAAATTTGAATGTAAACCCATATAGTTTTGAATTTAGGAGTAAGTAGAAAGTTTTTGAGCAGAAAATAGCTGTAGAAAAAATTTATTTAATTTGAAATTAAGTTACTGACTCCACACCCAGTCTTTCTTCAGTCAGTTTCTTATAAATTAAAGCAATATGAAATAAACATAATTTAATGTTACTCAAACAGCCCTATGTATTATAATAGCCCCAAGGCATCACTGTAAAAAATGGCATTTATATAAATTTGCATGAGTTGTTGAGAAACCATAACTAATTTTCCACATATTCTACTAAAGAAAACAGGAAGTACATAATATGTTTTCGGTCATAAAACATGTCTTGATAGTTTGACATGTTGTAAGGGATTAGATACCAAAAAAATATATTTTTTAAGCCTTTTAAAATGAGATGGCAAAAAAGTAAGAAATTCTCAGAACCCCAGGTGAAATGAGACCAGAAACGTGGGAAGGAAGCAAGGATCAAAATTGGCTTTCATCTGAAGAGGTTCTGCCAAATCCTAGAGGCACTGAGCTTCAGTGTTGATAACTAAGTCAGCTATGGAAAAAGCCTAGAGCTGTCCAAGGTAAATAAGCTAATAGGAGACCCCTAAATAAAGCTGGCAACGAAAGGAATATGTATGATGTCAGCAAGAAAATGGTATCTTGGGAGAATTTGTAACTAACTACACGTTGGCCCTCACATGGATTAATGTTCATGCTATTCATGTGGTCTGAAAAACCTGGAAACAAGAAATTAAAGTGTTTTTGTCAGTGATCGTAGGAAACCGGCAGAAGCAAATGTAAATATTCTTTGGAAAAACAAATGTTAACCCAGTTCTCAAAGAATTCAAAAGGATAAATGAGTAGTTCAAAGCTAACAGTCACAAAATACACATGAAACAAGGTGTTACATGTGAAAACCAACAGAAACAGAACTATATTGTACATTATTGTATATTAGATATAAAATACTTATGATTAAGAATAGATAAAGGAAGCGCTGTCTTAGATCAGTTTCTCTAGACACAGAGCTTGAGACAGGGACTTGGATGAGTATGTTTTGTTGGAGTGCTCACTAGCTGGTGAAGGAGACCTCGAGGGGCACCAGGAGATCCACTACTAATGTCTGAAAACATAAGCAAGGTCAAAAGCCATTTTAAAAAACCTAATTAAGCTTCTAGAAACTAAAAAATGTTTAAAATCTTTAATCGAGAATGCAGCCCAGAAATTCAAAGAAATATAAAATATGAAGAGGAATACATTCATGAGAGAGTGAAAAAGTCCAATATGCATCTTATTGGAGTTTCAAAAGGAAATAATGGAGAAGAGGTAGTATTTGAAGACATGATAACTTAGAATTTTCAGAACTTAAAAAAAAATGAATCCTCAGATCTTGGAAGCACAGCATATAAATAAAGGCCGGGTGCTGTGGCTCACGCCTGTAATCCTAGCACTCTGGGAGGCCGAGGCGGGCGGATTGTTTGAGCTCAGGAGTTCGAAACCAGCCTGAGCAAGAGCAAGACTCGTCTCTACTAAAAATAGAAGGAAATTAATCGGACAACTAAAAATATATAGAAAAAATTAGCCGCGCATAGTGGTGCATGCCTGTAGTCCCAGCTACTTGGGAGGCTGAGGCAGTAGGATTGCTTGAGCCCAGGGGTTTGAGGTTGCTGTGAGCTAGGCTGATGCCACGGCACTCTAGCCCAGGCAAAAGGGTGAGACTCTGTCTCAAAAATAAATAAATCAATAAATAAAAAATAAATACAGTAATAACCATATAGACGTATCATAATAATACTGCAGATCATTAAAGGAACAGAGCTCTCAAAAGCAAAGGAGTAAGAAGTGGCTGAATGCTTAATAGCAACAATGGCATCCAAAAGACAATGATTTAGTATTTTCTATTCCCTGAGAGAAAAGAGATATCAACGTAAAATTCTATGACTAGAGAAACAATTTTTTAGGAATGAGAAAAAAAAGAGTATTTTTTTCCCCAAGGACTAATAGAATTTACCACTAAAACATCCTCATTAAAAATAAATTCTAATAAATTCTAAATGTATTTCATCCATAGATAATATCTGAACTATAGGGAAAAATGGTGAGCAAAGATTTGAGTGTGTGTGTGTGTGTGTGTGTGTGTGTGTGTGATGGAAGGAAGCTAGACCAAAAACTCTATCCTGAATAACAATAATGCCTAAGTAAAGAAGTAGCTGTTTGACGTTAATGCATTCAAATTTCTTCAACTGGTCTGGATGAAGGTAAAAAAAAAAAAAAATGATTAAATTTAAACTCCATCATGTATGCATCTTAAAATAGCCAGGGTGATTATTAAAATAACAGAGAAAAAGTGTATAACTTTCACAAAAGTAGAAGGAAAAGACAGATTGAACACTCCCACACACATCCCTCAATCCAAAAGAAGAAAAACAGAGGAAAAGAAATAAAAGTCCTAAGAATTAAAAAGAAAATGAAAACTGTGCATATATTTGCAGATAATGATTTCCTACATAAAAAAATCCTTTCTAGCTAAATGATTAAAATGAGAGATTTTAGAATATAAAAAAATCAAAATCAATGTCATGTCAATTGCATGTCTATATAGTGCTATCGGTTAAACATTAAATTTTACAGAAAATAATATGTGGGTAGCAATAAGATTACTAAGTAGTTAGGAATATATCAAGCTACAAATGTGCAGTTCCATAATGAAGAAAATAAAACTTTTTGAAAAACATTAAATAAGTCATAAATAAATGGAGATAAATGTCATAGTCTAGAAGGCTCTATGCTGAAATGAGTCAATGCTTCCAAAACTGATCTAAAATTTAATTGCAATTCAATTGAAATCCAACCATGGGTTTTATGGAACACAATAGATTTATTCTAAATTTACTTAGATGTATTATAAAAAATAAAGGGGCCTGGGATGATCAGGACAAGCCTAATAAAAAGAAGCTGAGAGATTTAACCTAGCAGATGCCAGGCCCCATTATAGTGTATATATATATATATATATATGTAGTTATAGTATTAATAATTAAGACAGGGTGGTATTGATGAAAGAATAAACAAATTAGTCAATGGGAAAGTACTGATAGCCCAGAAAGAAACTTAAAATAAGGGAACGATAAAATATAATTCAGTGGTTATGTCTGAATTTGGCAAGGGAGCAGAATACAAGCTAAAGAGTTACTCACGCTCTGTTCCTTAACCTGGGTGATGAGTACAAATTTGTACATAAATTTGATAAACTTTTAATGTGATTAGCATGAAATATTTTAAAGCCTAAACTTAGAAGCACCTTCAAAAACTTTTCCTCACTCAACCATCCCTCAGGGTTTTTTGCTCATAGTCTCATCTATTTGTCTTTCATAGAAGTTATGATTTGTAGTTATATATTTACATGTTTAATATGTGTTTCTCCTACAGAGTAAGCTCCATGTTCCATGAGAACTGAAAACACATCTGTTTTGTTTACCACCGTGAGGTTCAAAAGTGATTCCTTCTATATGAAGCCATATATGGTTGAGTTTTAAGGTTTTGAGAACTCTTCCATCTATGAAGATGAGTGTCAGTGGGAAGCTTTATTAAAGCAATTATGTAACCACTCAATTAAGCAAGATACCACATAAGTACCACAGCACAATACATAGTGAATGATAAGTACTTGATAAATATCAGTAGCTGCTGGTGATGGTAGGTGTTGATGTCAGAGTTCCACATTTTACTATTTAGGTCTACCATCCAAAGAGGTTGTCTAAGTTAGTTTAATTCATTCAAATTTATTTAATCAGGAGCAGTAATTATGTCATAGTCGCTCTTTCTTGCTGGCTATGTATATAAATGTAGACTATCCTGCCAATTCATAAATAGCGGGTGTGGTATCAACAACTGAAAACCAGTGAAGTCCAACAGGGCTGAGTGTAACTTTAGTTTTCATAGTGGATAAGCAAGGTGCACAGATTTGACATAAAGAGGTCCAAGGATAAAAGCATTCATTTCCTAGTTCTAATCTTCAAAAAATATCTTGGGATGATTTATTCACTACTTTTGGAGAAAGAGTAAATCTAAGCTCTTATCTCAAGGGAAGTTACCATTAAAAAAACAAGAGATTATGATAACATTAAGAACATTCTTGAAAGTGTGGATCAGGTCGCAAGAGTGAGTGAGGAAATCAATTTAATGAGTTTCAACCAACATTTCTTATAATGAGATAAAATAGAATAATAAATATCAGAGCACAGGCAAATAATTTAGAAAGCTTTTACTTTTGCTAAAGTACCATTTTTTTAAATCAAATATAAGATGGTACCTATTCATTATGACAAGCATGCTAATTTCAGAGATGGTAATGTGAGAGAATGCCAACCGTGATTGTAAGAAGCTATTGATCGAAAATTGAAAGATGTCATCTTTCAAAGTTGTTAAAATATGACAAAAATATCTTAGAATTAATAAAATTTGGCATATACATACATAAACACCGGTCTCTGATATTAGAGACCAAGAGTCTCTAGACCGACATTAGAGATCAGCAGTAATAATGTGGATTGTGGCCAAAAACATTTGAAAGCCACTGTGCCAGGAAATGTATTTTATTTTCCTTGGTAAGTTCAAACTAAAGTACTATTTTCAAAACTAACACAAGAATTCCACATACATTATGAATTTGTCAGTCAAATTATAAATTAAACCAACATAAAACCTTTTGATGACCATGAAATGTGACAGCTAATTGAGACTGTGTACATAATACTTGGACCAATATAGTCTTTGATCCCCCACACACCAAGAGACTAGACAGCCATGTGGACTCCTCAGGGCCACAGACTGAAAAATTATATCAGATTTTTCTGTAAAGTATATGATTTATTGCCAGTTACATACAGTCAATTTTGAAATACTTTCAATAATTAAAAAATGAATACCAGTAAAATAAGTACAGCACCTTTCAGTATAATTTGTCTAAATTATTCTAGAAAACACTGCTAATTTTTTGTTTCTGTAGAGTCAAGTACAGAATTGAGCAGATTGATAAATCTATAAACATCATGGAAAGAATTGTAGAGAGGAACTGGAGCCACTCGAATGCCACTTGGTTCCCGCTTGTCACACTGTGGGGACAAAGATAAATGAAGTCACAATAATGTTAGCATTATTCACACACTGAAAATCTACATTCAAGATGAACTTATGCAAAGCATTTATTCTGATTTCCTCAAAAATTAATAGGTAAGCAAATTGTTTTCATGTTAAGTAAAACATAGCGTTTTTATGTTATTTGAATCTTTCCTCTTCATAATAATTAAAATAATAATGGGTTGGTACATGAATATCCAAAGTACTTTCCTGAAGTCCACTCAGCAGTTAGCTTCTTTAAGCATCCAATAGATCATATAGGCAATTTTTCTGTGGGGAAATTCTGGAAGGACTGGAACCCTTGGACAAATTTAAATGAATGAGAACCTCACTGGGATCTGGAGAATTTTAGCAAATGATCCTTAAATTTAATTCTCTAATCTCTGACCTTGCGGGTAAGGAGTGGGTTACATCCCTGGGAATGCTGGTAGGTCCTGAAGTAGCACAATCTGACCTGGCCTGAAGATCACCATGGCTAACTTGAAGAAATATCCCCCATAGACTAGACAATATATTAACAGCATATGGTATATGTATGCCATCCCATTAAATTCCCAAAGCAATGCTTTGAGGTAAGTATTTTTACACCCGAAATGCAGATGGAAAAAAATCTCAAGCCAGTAGATCTTAATGAACTTTCCCAAGAGGACAGACAGAGCTTGGAAATGGCAGAGCTTGATCTGGAATCTTGATATTTTGACTTGTGTCCCTGGTGTTGGCGGTAACCACTCCTAAAGGTTTGGAGGTCCACATGAGTGGAACAGTGCTTAGATTACATTATCATGAGAAATACATATGTTATCAACTTTTTCCTCTGAAATTTCTCAGTTAACATTTATTACCAATGATTCTCCAAGAGATTAAGAAGGCTGCATAGGATCAAGGGTTAAAAAAAAATATATATACCTTGTAATGTTACCACTCATGAGAAGTGTCTATATATCCTTTTTGACTGAAGTCACAAGGTTGAAAATAACTTAGTTCTATCAAGCAATTAAACAAGACTGATTTCTTTTTCCCTTCACTAAATAGATATGCTCTTTAATTCCATTTATCCAATAAATATACATTGAAGTTTCCACTAGTGCAAACTAGTGAAAACATGTCCTGATCAATTATAAAATAATTATTTCCTGCCCAAACTGTTATAGAAAGGATGAATAAGTTACATAAAACTATTTCCTTTCACTAAAATTTGTGGTTCCTTCTCTTTTATCAGAAATGACAGATCTCTAGCCCTTCAGTTAGCCCGATGCTGACTGCTTCCTTGGCACTTAATTTATCCTTAACTGACTGATTGGTGTGAAATAACATGGAACACTGAATAAACCAAAAGATCCAATTTTTATCCCCAACATGCAGCCCATAAAGAAAAGCTGGGGAAAAGCAAGGGACATACTTACAACCACTCCTCTTTTTTCTAGTTCTTGGAAAACATTTTTCTTAGAATTAGAAAATGTTAGCGTCAGCTGGCAACCCCGATCCTCTACACGGGATGGCGTAATTATGTTCACCATTGGTTTCTTGGTGTCTCCTTTATCTTTGCTATAGTAATGCTTGATCAGGTATTCCAGATAACCAGTCAGCAAAATAGATTTTCTCCTCAATGCTTTCATAGTTGCCTGCTTAAAGATCTGCAGAATGAGAAACAATTGGATTAAATGTTTTATTCACTTACAAAGAAGCAAAAAGTAAGTGTAAATCATGCATAAAAAAGGAAATGTCCACTTTTTCCCAATAAACATCCCCTTTACATAATCTTTTTTGTAAAAGCATGTCCTCTTTTAAATGCTTTGCCATTAAAAACTGAAGGTGAAATTTCCATGACAGAAAAATTGTACAAGTATCACTTAAAGAATACTTGCAAAAGAAAATATTAAGTTAATATCACATACCTTCAGAGTTATTTTAAATGAACTGAGTAAGTAAAACTCACCTTAATAAATGCATTTAAATATCATAAAACTTAAGCTTTTTTCCCCAAAACTATTTTATAAAATCATATCCAGAAAGGCTTATTCTATTCTGATGTAAAGTTTGTGTGGTCCACAAAAAGTGCAATATGAGTGAAACACACACGCATACGTGGAAAGTGGTGTTACCAATATTATTTACAATTGTTTTACTGACTCCTACATCTCTCTCAGTTGAACAGTAAGAAAACAAGCAGTTAAATAATAAAGCTAAGTTTTCTCAGACAGGGAAACAAATAATATTAAAAAATACATTTATTATTACTGAAGCATTTGGTCCTTCCTTCCTTCCTTCCTTCCTTCCTTCCTTCCTTCCTTCCTTCCTTCCTTCCTTCCTTCCTCCTTTCTTTCCTCCTCCCTTCCTCCTTCCTTCCTCTTTCCTCTTTTTTTCCCCTTCTAAACTCTAGCACTGGTGTGAAAATACTGCCTTTGCTGCCTGAGGTGTCTTATATGAAGATGAGTGACAAGGGCACACAGTAACTGGTATTGGAACATTAGGGGTCAGAACAGATGTGCTTTTCTGGCTTATCTCTTAAGGTCAAGTAGAGTTTAAAAATACATCCTACGTATAAGAACTGAGTGAACTGCAAACAAAGCATGATGCACTGGCCTGCCACTTAATGTCCCCTTTCTGTATTATGAGCAAAAATATCAAGAGCAAAGATAGGGTCATTTGGTGGTACCAGACTTTATCAAGCCTGTGAAAGTATTTATTTTTGTATGTACACGTTGCCTGCGCGGGCAGGCATTCTAATAGGACTCAAACCATTCAGGCATAGATTTTCAGGAACTATGTTGTATGGAAGCTGTGGGTTTAGCCGAAGGAGAGAATGGGAGTTGCATTGAAGGTAACGGTATCTAAGGAAGAGAGGAGACTAAAAGGGTACTTGTCTGTCTCCCTCTTCAACCAGACCTCAGCCTGTGTCTGAAGCCTACAAAGATATCAGTTGCAAGTGGAGGCTGATATTTTTCTTTCATAAGCCACTGAGATCTCAGGTGCAAACAATACTGCTTCAGGACTCAGGTGACCTGAATTTACACAGAATTTGGTAGGAAGTATCTCCTCCTTTGCTTGTGTAAAACAAAAGGTAGGTAGACTTGGCACACTGAGGACTCAAGAGAAGCCAGCCAAGTTGTGGATCAGGGCCAAGAATCAACATTCTCGGAGGGCAGCGACAGGCAAGGCATGGGCCGCTGGTGGTTTGACTGTGAGGTTTAGAATAAAAAAATGATGGGAGGAATCTTTCCAAGATTCTCTCCAGAGATTAGTAATATTCTAGGAAATTCTAATGAATAAGTAATTTCTAGGAAATTTTATGGTTCTGCTATAGGTGGCATAATATGCAGGTAGAGGTGAAGTGTGATGAATTACTTTTAATTCGTCACATATTTTGGTTCATTTGCATCCATAAGTTAGTAAGACTTGGGGGAACATTACTTAAGTCTGTAATTTTTTAAAGGGGTTAGAGGGTCTTGCTCTTACAGATTTCTCTTATAATTAGAAACCAATTTGTTTTTTAGGACAAATAGTTTCAATTTTAATATACTGTGGAATGTTGTTACTCTTTGTTAATAAAATAACTTAAATATAAAACTATTTCCCACATTACGACCACACCCAGGGCAGCTGCATTTCAAGGGAATCCTAGATTCTTCTCTTGGGGGTAAAAGTCTCTTCTGAGGTCTCACATAAAAATATTAAGAGGGTCTAATAGCAGGAAAATAGAATAAATATCCTATTTTTGTATATCAATTTTATGCTTTCAATATTGAGAAAAAATAACTTTAAAATTAGAAAAAAATGAGAACTGTAGCTTGAAAACTATTCTGCTTATTAGAGAATTCTTGGCAGAGTTTTAATTACTTGGATTATTTTTTCTTGCTGAGTAAAATAAACACAAAGCTAGGAAAGTTAGATAAGATTAAATAGGAAAAATAAATATAGCATGATGTTTTCATTTGTCATATTTTTCTTTTAAATTCATAAAATTGGCTTCCTAATAACTTTGTGAGGAAACACATAGTGCATTTTTGTGTTCTGAGTCTTTTGACTCTCCCTGAATTTTAACTGAATGCTCTAATTTTGTATTTTGAAGCTATTTATCTTGTGATGAATTCTTATACCAAAAGGGTTTAAAAATTGTCTACCTATTGCTATATATAAATACGAACTTTCAAAATACAATATAAATGTATTATTTAATTTCAAATAAGTAATTGGAAGATTGAGGGGACTTCTGAAGTAATCTAGTCCAAACATCTTCATTTAAAAATCGAGGCAAATAAACTCAAGAGTAGCTGTTGCTTGTGTGAGGTCACTCTTAGTGTCCAGAGAGGGACCGAGTACTTACCTCCTGAGTCCCAGCCTCATGCTCCTTTCTCTTAATCCAGACTATTTAAGAAATTACTGTATAAATGATTAAGATCCAATAATATAATGAACAGTTTGAAACTGATTATAAGGTGCTATTTTTTAATATCAATCAATCGTATATTCATGCAATTATAAGCAAAGCTACATTAATATCTTTTTTAAAAATCGTTGCACTGAAAATCTGAGGTCTTACTTATGTGCAATTGATTCTCAAATATAGAATCTCTCCTCCAGTTGGTATTTGACTATGCAGAATATTTTTTGAAAGAAGAGACAATGACAGCAGTTTGATTCACACATTTATTTCTTTCATTTATTCAAACTTCAACTCCCTATCTCCTACAATGCGATGAACTATTTTAAAATGATAAGGTAAGTAATAACATGGTTAAATTCACTGATGCTTACTTACATGGCAAGCTCATAAGCGTCTAGAAAGTAGGACACTTAAATAGTTAGATACAGAATGGGAAGCAATTATTATAAATGCATTATTTTGTAATTTATAATGGGGGGGAAGAATTTTGAAAAAACACTTTGACCTACATAAGGCTTGATTAACTAAAGATTTGTTTAGAATACAGCCTCCGTAGTCAATGACTTCAGTAAGGGGCTCTAGAGAAATACTTAGGTGATAAGCTCCAGAGAAGTGTATACCCTTTTTCTCATGGCTTTTAGGGTCCTTTTGCTGGGTTTAAATTTAGACACTAAAGGGAAAAAAATAAATGACTCCTCAGATTGTAAATGAAAAATAAAAACTTTGTCTAGATGACTGTAATACAGTGCGGAAGGAAAATAAAGTGGTAGGAAAAATAAGAATCTGCCTCCTTTTCCACAGCGAAAGGGTGAATACTGGAAGAAAAGCCAGCCAGCCCGCTGCAGAGAGCATACCAAAATGAGAGTGCCTAAAAGGAAATCTCTAGATACGTCTGAGAAGTCACTTGCGAAGATACAGTAAATCAGAGGAAATTTCTTCAAGTACTAGCTCTTCCATAGATAGGTATGTCTTAGTGCTTTTCATATTGTAATTCATCTTATCCCTGATATAAAACTTGCAAAGAAAGCAGGAACTTTGTTTTGTTTTAAAAACAAAATGTTTCTCTGAATGGATAGCATAAAAACAACTCAAATATCATCATCTGATTTACTAAGCATATTTTTGCTTAAAAACAATTTTCAAAAAAGGTATCACTGGCTGAAAAATCTCGTTACTGGGTCTATTTTCCAAGTTAAAAAAAAAAAAAATTCTGCCAAGTGAAAACAGCACAAGCTCCATCTAGTGGTCAAACTGAGTAGGTGCTCTTTAAATCTGGATGGAATGAAATGAGAATACTATCACTATCCGGTGGTGAAGTTGCGTAAAAACAGAGGAACTTGACACTGCCATCCAGTGGCCAGAATGAGAAACTGCTATAATTGTTCACAGAATTCTAGAACTAGAATTTGGAAGGAAGTTTGAAAGTCTTTATCCAGTCACTCATTTGATGCTGGAATCCTGTACAACAGAATTTCCTGAAGTATCATAAACTAGATGATTTGAGCAAGAATTAAAGAAAAAAATTGAAAATTCGTATAGCCTCTGTTAGAAATATATATGTATATGTACTTAAAATATATTTTACTTAAATATATGTATATAAAATATATATTGACTTAATATGCATGTTAATATTATTATTAACTATACAGTATATAATTATTAAGCAATATATTTACTTGAATAAATTTAGTCCAACTCTAACAATATTTAAGGAATCAGTTTATTTTCTAGATATGTATATCTATCTATCTATTGTATATAAACTAACTGATTTTATGGATATTAATTTCAGGGTGAGACTAAATTTAAGTAAAAATGTGAACACATTTAAAGGAAAATATTGAGTTAGTAATTGTAGAAATTATATATGGACATAAAGGCATAGAAGCCTTAGTAAAAAACAAAACACCCGCCCTACATCATGAGGCAACCTTACTCAATCTTTGTTTTACTCTGATTAGTCATAGTTTTTTTTTCTTCTTAAAATAAGTCTTCCTGTGCTTTGTCACATAGCACTTTGTCAGTTCATTGACTCACACCGAGCTAGACGAAACAGAGTCTCCAGTAATCACAACATCTGGCACATAATACTTTCTCAATAAATTCATGTTGAACGAGTGGATTAATGAAGAACAAAATATTGCATGTTTAGTTAGTGTATAGAGAGATCAAAAGAAGGTTAAGCAACTTATTCAAGTTTACACAGATTCTAAGTGGAACAAAACCTGTGTTTCCCCCTGAGTTCCATTTAATATCTACTATGTGTCAACAATGCACCTAGCATGTGCTAGGGGTGGTGATACAAATAAAAGGACACAATCACCACACAGGTACTTTCCTAAAGGAGAATGCTGCCTTTTGTCCATTGTTCATGCACAGCACACATTTATAATTATGCTTTATAATTTCTGCTAAAAAAAAGCAGAAAAAGTACTACAAATTGTCACAGTCAGTTCAAAAGAAAGATAAAGATGGGGGAAGTTTAAAACATAGGTCACTTACCTCTAAACTAGCTTGTAAGGAACAAACCAACAAAATGGGAGGATTTGAGATTCGGAATCCGCTGACCCCAGGGATTAACTGCAGCTCTGAAAAATTAATATCATGTCATTTTATACAGGATGTACCTTAAAAAGTGTCTATAAAGACAGTAAAGTGGTAGAGAGTAAAGGAGTAAAACTTAAACTTTTATTCCTAGGTAGGATTTCTGAGATATTTAAGAGAAACTCAATGGAGCCACGAGAACCTTTAGACACAAGATAAAAATTACCTCTTCCGGAAGTTTTTCTGGACCCAATCCCCTGCCTTCCCATTCCCAAGGCACCATTCCTTGTGTTGCCCATGCTTTGCTTTTCTATTATGAAACCATGTCAATGAGAAAGAACATCAAAATTTGAATGATATATAATTGTAATGTCACCTAAAGGCAGAAAAATATGAATGAAATGACCTGTGAAGGTGACTTTTTGCTCTAGGATCATTAGATCAAGTGGCTTCTCTTAGGAAAAGTATGGGAGGGAGCTTTAAAAAAAGATCTGCCTAAGTATGGTCTGTAAAATAGGTAAATTAATAGCAGATACTATCCCAATAACAATTAAGTAGATTGAATTGTAACAAGTTTAATTCAATAGGATTAAGATGTCTAGCTCCAGATCAAGTTAAAGCTAAGATCGACCAAAAGAATGTTAAAACATTATGGCTCACGCCTGTAATCCTAGCACTCTGGGAGTCCGAGGCGGGCGGATCGTTTGAGCTCAGGAGTTCGAGACCAGCCTGAGCAAGAGCGACCCCGTCTCTACTAAAAATAGAAAGAAATTAATTGGACAACTAAAACTATATATAAAAAATTAGCTGGGCATGGTGGCGCATGCCTGTAGTCCCAGCTACTTGGGAGGCTGAGGCAAGAGGATTGCTTGAGCCCAGGAGTTTGAGGTTGCTGTGAGCTAGCATGACGCCACGGCACTCACCCCAGGCAAGAGAGTGAGACTCTGTCTCAAAAACAAAAAACAAAAAACCAAAACATTATGGCTTTCATTGGATCCAGGACTTGACAAACTATGGCCTATGGGCCAAATTTGACCCAGTACCTGTTTTTTAAAATACAGTTTTATTGGAACATAGCCACAATTATTCATTTGTGTGTCATCTGTGGCTGCTTTAGCACAGCAATGAGAGTTGAGTATTTGCCACAGGGACTGTGTAGCCTAAAAGGCTTAAAACATTTTCTGTCTCCTCCTTCATAGAAAAGTTTGCCTACCCCGATCTAATTTAATTCCTTTATTTACAGATAAGAAAATCTATCTCAAAGGATTTAACTAACTTACATAATAACAGAGCTGATTACTTCAACAGACAAGATAAAATACAGGTTTCCTGATTTGACAGGAATAGCCTATTTTGTAATTTGAATGTTGTAAATCCAAATACAGATGGCTCTCCATGTACAGTGGTTGGACTTAAAAATTTTTCAACTTTACGGTGATGGGAAAGTGATTCGCACTCAGTAGAAACCATACTTCAAGTACCCATACAACCATTCTGTTTTTCACTTTCAGTCCAGTAGTCAGTAAATTACTTGAGATATTGGACACCTTATTATAAAATAGGCTTTATGTTAGACGATTTTGCCCATCTGTAGGCTAATGCAAGTGTTCTGAGTATGTCTAAGATAGACTAGGCTAAGCTATGGTGACCATCAGGTTAGGTGTATTAAGTGCATTTTTCACTTACGATATTTTCAATTTACAACGGATTTATTGAGACATAACTACATCGTAAGTGGAGGAGCATCTGCATATATAAAACGTTATCTTGGGGTTTGAAGGAATCTGAAGGATCAAGTTGAATTCTCAAAACACCTGTGATGCTTTCTATATCCCATGTAATTGAGAAATAGAATCACTCAGGAAAAAAAGCAGTGCAGTTTGTGAGTCCTATGTATGGTATAGTTTCGCTTCTACCCATTAACGTTTAACTGCTCATTGAGATTGCTACACTCTTTGTATGTGGCAAAAGCCACAAAAGGAGGTTATTTACGAAAAAAAGAGGCATAAAATGAATATTTATTAAAGTACTGCTATGGTGCTGCTGGTTTGTAGTTTTGAACTTGACAAACCCTTAAACCAAACACTTAAATAGGTGTTATTATTCATATTAGATATGTGGAAAAGAAAAACAATGATCCAAGATGGTATAACTTGTGCAAGATCACAAAACTATTAAGCAACAAAATGAGACTAACACCCAAGTCTCTCCAGATCTGATCTCAAACCCCAAATTCCCTCCTGTCCTCACTGCCCGATGTTTTGGGCACACCATATTGATGGGATCTGACCAAGCCACATGTATTGTGTGTTAGACTTTATTTCCTTTTATCTCCCTACAAAGGAATACACTCGAACTCATGCTAAAATCTATAAACATGTAGTCTTACACTCTGGAAATGTCATTTCTTATTTTAAGAATTCTCAGTGGCATTTTCAAAGTGCACTTTCCATGGGGCATGTATATTACATATACTACAAAGACAGATGAAAACTGAAATGCAGTTAAAATAAAATGACTTAGGAGGTAAAATTGAATACACTTACTGTTATCCATTTTAAATCTTGTGCTGAGTTCATGGCCAAACCATCCCACTAACCTAAAATATAGATAGCAACATTAGATATTAAATTTTGATCTCCAAAAATAACCATAGTTAATTTAGGGATTTGGAGTCTGAAATTGTCATATATCAAATACTTAAGCAGATAAATGCTATATGATATCATAAGGCAATGAATATTTATAATATTGACAATAATGAGGGTAAAATCAATTTATCCGTATTGTAACACAGGTAAGGGCCTCAAAAAGGGCAAAATGTATTACGAGTTGTCTTTTTAACTGCCCCCCCCCCAACTCTTTTCGGGAATTAAAACCTGCATTCCTGCCTGAGGAGAGTAATCAGAAGAGCAGAGGAATGTTCTTTGTTTTCTTTTATCTCTGTACCACAGGAGATGGCTCAATGGAATTGTCCAGGCAGAGGTCACGAGATTGTCTTCACAGAAGATGCTATATAGTTAAACAGCAATAGCCCAAACTTGAAAACTCCCTTTTAAAAGCTCTGTATTTCTGCTTAAAGGGAGGATGATGGCCCTAAAGGGCCATCTTAAAAGATGAGATTCTGCCATCCTCCTCATTTGCAGGCAAATTAATAAACTTCACTTTCTTTTCCTCAAAACGCTTGTCCTCATTCTTTGTTGCGCCACGGAGAGAAGTACCGAACTTTTGGAAACAATATTATTAGTTATTACAATATTTTATTTTTGTGTAGTAAAATCATCTGATGAGTAATAGTTAATGACTTTTTTCCTCATTTAAAAGAAAACAAAATGAACAAAAAATGTTAAGGAGCTTTTTTTTTTAAATTTTAAAATAAAATTAAGAGCTGAAAAGGGTAAAACAATTAATGCAAAACTATTTTCACAATAGAATCTCTAAAGAGATATGGTAGCAAAAAATGCCCTATATAATTGTGGAAAAGGGTAAAACAATTAATGCAAAACTATTTTCACAATAGAATCTCTAAAGAGATATGATAGCAAAAAATGCCCTATATAATAGTGGAAAAATTTTCAATAATTTCCTAAAGAAACAGGTTGCTTTTATATTGTTAATAAGAATGTGAATTAATCCAATATAAAATACAAAATACATAGAAAAAAGTCATATGCATGTGTGCTCATATTACACGAAAAAACCTACAAAATAGAGAAAAATACAAAAAGTTTAGAAAAAGATAAATAGTGTTCCTGATAATCAATTCTCCCTAAGTAATAATTTAGTTTTAATGATGCCAAAATAAAAATTCCAAAGCTCTCTTTTTTTTTGGAACATGCCAAAATATATTTTTAAGTTTATATAGAATATATAGGTGAACATTATAAATTTTGAAATTGAAAATTATATAGGAGTATATTATTTTGTAATTATATCTTGCAAGCTTTACAAGATAATATAACATATTATGAAATTCAGTAAGTAAACAAGCCTAGTACTGGTAAAGAAGCATCAGGAAGACAAATGAAACATGATAGAATATACAGAAACAGTACTCAGATCATTTAACAATTTAATAAGCAATAATTGTAACATTTCAAAAATGAAAAAATATTTGTATATATGTATGATTTTGAAAAAGAGAAATTTCTTTCTAAGTATAAAAACAAAAGAAGAAAATATAAAGGAACATACTAATAGATTCATAATCATTTAAAATTCTATATTAAAAAGACAGACAAAAGTACAAAGCAAATCAAAGATGAAGAAGAGGAGTGATACTTGCCACATGTTAAAGAGTTTTTTCATAGAAAAAGAGCAACACACCAAGAGCTACACAGCCATAGAGCAT
>NW_012141524.1:3532383-3534506 GCF_000956105.1 Propithecus coquereli
AATTATGATGTCTATTTTCCTCAACGATTCAAGAAAAGGGAATTAGCCATTTGTCTAATGATCAGACTAATAAAATACTATTTATACTGTCAAAGGTACATAAATATTTTGTAATAGAGAATTGATAAAATAAATTACACTACTTATATATGATGGCACACTACGCAACCATTATAAAAATCCTATTTAATAGAATATATCTTTTAAAAGAAGAAAATGGAGACCATAATATTTGAAGTAGTATTCCAATTTTAGAACAACAAATGTATGTGTTTATATGTAACTATAGCCAAAATTTTTAAATTTTAATTTCTGCATTTTTCGTATCTGTTTTCCAGAATTTTCTAAATAGCATGCATTGTTCTTACAGAGAAAAGTTCTAATTATAATTTTAATTCCGAGTCACTAGTCCATACTTATTTTAATTCCAAAAAATATCTTTATTTTGGTCACAAATACATGCATTTGTGTAGAGTTAGTCAGCAAAGTCTGATTAATTATGTAAAGTGATTTTTTAATCCATCATTTAAAAACATCATACAGCTCCCATGAACTTAAAGGTCAAAATTCATAGTATGTCAGCCAAAGTATACCATTCAAACTTTATTTCCACTTTTTCTTATCTCATTTCAGATCATTCATTCTCAAAATCTAGTACTTGTCTCCCTTTTCCCCCACTGGTTCTTTTGCTTCTAATGGGTAGAAGTGGCATAGGAGGACTTAAAGAAAAAAAGCAGAGCAGAGTGGCAAAAGCTCAAGTGATAGTGTATCTAAGGAAGTTCCAGTGAAAATTTACTTTCTGAACTGAAAACAATGTGCCCAAACTGAACTTCAGAAACCATACTCTTGGTACAACCAATAGTATAGAACAAGGGTGAGCAGGGCCTTTTTCAGAGTGGCAGTTATATGACATTTTGTGCAGAAAAAGACAGGGGGCACAACCATACAAAGAATGAAGAGGAGGCCTAATAGTTGGAAGTAGTCAGTGAATGAGAAATTTCAAAGGCCACCGTGTCTCCTTCCCTAAACTCTTGCTTAGGTACTTCCCCCGAATTGCTGATCCAGGAAAATTCAACTCATTCAGTGATGAGCGATGATAAGGAACTGGGTATAGCACTGAACAAAGATTCTCCACGAAAAATGTAAGAAGAATTAGTAAATTCTACCCATAGATGAAAAGCATGCACCAGAAAAAGTTTACCAAAAAGCCGACGAAAAAGGTAAAGCCAGTCAATAAATAAAGAAACAATAGAAACTTAACAAAATATATTCCACATGATGGGAAAATGCCCAGGAAAAGTGTAGGAATAAGATTGACATAGCTTGTGCAAGAAAGGCAGAATACTGTGGGAAAGACAGCAAAGGACAGGGGATAGTTAGGAGAAAAAATAAACAAAAACTAGAGTTAAAATAGCTTCAAGAGAAAGTGATAAATATAGTATGCAAAGAAGTTCTGCCATAACCAAAATTAATTTCCCAAGAAGAGAAAAAAAAGGAAGAATTTTTCTCAAAGTTATAATTCAAGACAACTTTGATTAAATAAAAAATGATTTGAATCTACATATTGAACAAACGCAACATTCTCTGAGCAAGTTGGGGGGAATTAACTCAGAGTGGTCAATTTTGGTTGTTGCTTATTAAAATTATTGGATTTTAAGGACAGAGAAAAAACTGGGGTTCCAATCAAAAAAGGATGAGTCAGAATGAAGAGATACCAGATTGGCTTCAAATTTATCAAATGTAACCATTCAATGACAGAGACTAACATAGAAATACCTATGTTATACTGAAAGAAAGAAAACATGATACATGAATTTCGTCATTGGGTAAGTCAAATTGTTTAAAGTTTACTGGTTTTAATCAAGGAAGAGTTCAACTAATATTTTTCCCATGAATTCTTCATTGCCTGAGAATGAACTTAAGTCAGACAGGAGATGATTGGGGAAATTGATAAAAAGCCATGTCGTGACTATTGAATGTATTTGATTATAAGACTGAGATTAAACAAATGTGGAGATTAAGGTGACAGAACAAAATAAAAGAAAATGCTATATGAAAATATAAAAATGAACAACTGAACAAATGGGGGTATAAAGTAATTTTGCTGATTATAATTTACACTT
>NW_012141524.1:3535681-3536724 GCF_000956105.1 Propithecus coquereli
GATACATAAATCAAAAGTCAATTGTGGTGACAAGGCAGGAGTAATCAAGAAAACACAAGACTCTGTAGTTATGAAAAATATAACGTTATGTGGAGGGATAGTCACAAAATAGGGAAAAATAAGAGCTTTATAAGAGAGAGAGTGCTTAAATTTATTTAAAAATCTAGATAAACTGGGTAGTTTTCTGAGAGAATGTGATTTAACCTAATCCAATAAGGGGAGGAAAATCTAAACCTACAGATTTTAATAGAAGAAATAGAGAAAAAGCTCAAATATCTAAAACTCACAAAAGAAGGTGGTCTAGTGAGGAAATTCTATCAATCCTTTTCAACAGACAATTCCAATGCTATTTAAATTATTTCAGTGCACTGAAAAGAAAAACCAAATCAAAAAAGATATATGAAAGAGATTACCATTTTTTGTGATAGTAATACAATATTAATGTTAAACCAAGTTAGAATTGCACACATAAAAAGCCAATCTTAATTAAGGCTGAGGGGTTCTGAAGCTTCCTTTCTCAGTCTTTATTTATGTCACTTCTAGACATGTGGTGATTAAATATTGAAATCTAATCTCCCTTTGATAAGTAAGAAAAGCAGATGTGTATGTTCGAATACTAGGGTGGCCAGGGAAAGGGTGGAGGAGATGGTTGACCTCAGTGCATCAGCATGCTGCCTTTGTATCACTGAAAGGACTGTGGTTGCTCAGGGAATGTTGTCCCAAGGAGCTACCATTCATACAACCTGAGAGTTAGTGAGGAAATGCTATTCCCATTAGTTGGTACGCTGACATAGATTTCCAGAAGCCCTAGATCAGAACAACTTTTCTTTAATATAAAAAAACAACATGTTGGAAAGTATCCATCTAGTCTGTTCTAATTAGCCATCCCTGAAGGCAAGCCCTTAATTTGTTAAGCAATTAAAACATAAGTGGCATATAAAATAACTACATCACAGCTAGAGCAGTGCTCAGTGAACCCAGATTCTATTTTTTTGTCAAAGTGCTTAATACCAGATAACATTACATGACCAGTGAAGAAAATA
>NW_012141524.1:3540137-3540508 GCF_000956105.1 Propithecus coquereli
GAGCAATAGCTATAAAAGTTACAAATGCATATACCATTAACCTAGAAAATTTACTTCTGGGATTTTACTTTCCAGAAGTACTTAAACAAATATGATGTGAATTATGTGTAAATATAGTCAGCACATCTTTTTACTCCTAGTCCAAGATTTAAAGGAACCTATAGATCATCAAGGCAGAAAATCAACAAAGAAACATTCAAGTTAAAGTATACTCTAGAGAAAATGGACCTGATAGCCATTTACAGAATATTTCATCCGATTGTTGCAGAATACACATTTTTTTCTCACCATCACATGGAACATTCTCCAGGATAAACCATATGTTAAGTCACAAAACAAATCTCAACAATTAAAAAAGTCAAAATCATATC
>NW_012141524.1:3542383-3542720 GCF_000956105.1 Propithecus coquereli
CAAAGCCCTTCTGAGCAAAAAGAACAAAACTGGAAGCATTACATTACCTGACTTCAAGTTTTACTATAGAACTTAGTAAGCAAAAGAGCATGGTACTGGCATAAAAACAGACACATAGACCAGTGCAGCAGAATAGAGAATACAGAAATAAAGACCCACATCTATAGTGAACTTATTTTTGATAAGTTGCCAAGAACACACATTGGAGAAAAGGCAATCTCTTCAATGAATGGTGCTGTGAAAACTGGATGTGCATATGCAGAAGAATGAAACTATACCCATAACTCTTGCCGTATAAAAAAAAATCAAATCAACATGGATTGAAGAATTAAATCTA
>NW_012141524.1:3542770-3543823 GCF_000956105.1 Propithecus coquereli
CTGTAGGAAAAAAGTAAAGCAGGTAGGGTATACTTCAGGTTTGAGGAAACAGATGAGTCTTCAGGCAAAAACATGTATTTGGCACCTCTCTAAACTCAACTGAAGCCACTGCATTTAATTCAAAGAACTGCTGAAGTTGACATTCTGTCTAAGTTGCACTATATGCTACCAGGAAAGTCTGAACTTGCAATCCTGTATCACTGATTCCTGTCTATCTCAAAATATAAAATTGGTTGAGGGAAAACGTTTTGGATGGTCTCATTTATATGCTCAAAAATCTATGATTCTGTGTCACTGATCCAATATATCGCCAAACTTCATCTCCATAAACAGAACAAAATTAAAGGAACATAATAGAGGGAACAAAACCTACCTAGGAAGTAAAAAGGAATATCGTTCATATAAATATAAACAAATACTCAAGCATACATCTAGCATATCTTTATGCCTACAGGGAACATGAGAATTGTTAAGGGCATTAAGAGGTTATTGCTTGTTCTTTGTCAGGTCACCAGTCATGAAATATCTAGCATTTGAGAACTGATCAGATGTTCAGTTGTATAAATCCACACAGTGAATATTTATCACATCCCAGTTCATTCCACTTGGCTCATTGAGCAGTTTGTATGATGCCCCTGATCTGTCCACTCCACCTCCAACATGCACATGGACTGGGTGAGCTGATTTCCCCAGATCCCTTTTTCCACTCTCATTTTTATTATTAGTAGTATAATGTTTGACCTTAAATGAGTTCTGATTTTTCTATTAAGTTTAATAAATCTTTAGGTGCACACCTAATATTCAGCTTCAGAATTGATGTGTAATGATTTAAGAATAAAGTATTAAATCTGATTAGAAAACTGATGATCTAGGTTGGGTTCTGTTCCTGCTACCTGTGCTATTTTTAATCTCGCATTAATTGCCAATTTCCCCTGATTTGAAAACTGTATGGATTCAGGGAAAACTACTGATACATTAATAATATTATTTGGAAAACGTTTGGCGTGATAGAACCTTTAAAGATTTATTGAGGATTTTTCTCATCATTTACAA
>NW_012141524.1:3543873-3545136 GCF_000956105.1 Propithecus coquereli
AACTGGATGTGCATATGCAGAAGAATGAAACTATACCCATAACTCTTGCCGTATAAAAAAAAATCAAATCAACATGGATTGAAGAATTAAATCTAAAACCTGAAACTACGAAATTACTTAAAAAAATGTTGGGGAAAAGCTCCAGGACATTGGTCTGAGTAATGATTTCTTGAGTAATACCCCCAAAGCATAGGCAACCAAAACAATATTGGATAAATGGGATCACATCAAGCTGAAAATCTTAACAGCAGAGAAAACAATCAACAAAGTGAAGAGACAACTCACAGAATGGAGAAAATATTTGCAAACTACCCATCTGACAAGGGATTAATAACTATAATTTACAGAGCTCGAATAACTCAATAGGAAAAAAAATCAAATAATTCTATTAAAAATGGGTGAAAGATCAGAATAGACGTTTCTCCAAAGAAGACATACAAATGGCAAACGGATACAAGAAAAAATGCTCACCATCACAAATCATCAGAGAAATGCAAATAAAAACCACAATGAGATATCATCTCACCCCAGTTAGAATGGCTACTATAAAAAAGACAAAAAATGACAAATACTGGTGAGGATGGAGCAAGGTGAATTCTCATATGCTATTGGTGGAATGTAAAGTAGTATAGCCACTATGGAAAACAGCATGGAAGTTCCTCAAAAAACTAATAGAACTACCATATGATTTAGTAATCCCACTGCCGGGTGGGATTCTTCAAAAAGAAAGGAAATCAGCATATCAAAGGGATACCTTCACTCTCATGTTTATTGCAGCACTACACACAATAGCCAAGATACTGAATTAAACTAAGTGTCCATGAGTGGATGAATGGATAAAGAAAATGTGGTACATATATACAATGGAATATTATTAAGCCATATAAAAGAATGAAATCCTATGATTTTCAGCAGCATGGACGGAGCTGGAGGTCATTATGTTAAGTGAAATAAGCCAGGCACAGACAAACAAATACTGCATGTTCTTGCTGCTCATATGTGGGAGCTAAAAAAGTGGATCCCATGAAGGGAGAGAGTAGAACAGTGGTTACCAGAGTCTGGGAAGGGAAGGGGGAGGGAGCATGAATAAAAGTTGGTTAAATGGTACAAAATACATTTAGAAGATATAAATTCTAGTATTTGATAATACAGTAGGGAGATTACGGTTAACAATAATTTATAGTATATTTCAAAATAGCTAGAAGAGAAGAATTGTAATGTTCCCAATACAAAGAAAAAATATATGTTCGAAGTGATAGCTAT
>NW_012141524.1:3558269-3558644 GCF_000956105.1 Propithecus coquereli
TAATGGCTTTGTCATTTTCTAATGGCTTTATGATCTACTCCTTCCTTTATATTCCCACTACTAGACTCTAACCTAACCCTTATCATCTTGTTGATGGAGAAAAATAAAATTATCAAATTTCTGATGACAACTGAAATCAGTGATAAAATTTAAAAGTATGATAATCAAAGTTCTGAAGAGAAGTATTTTGTATTAAATAAATACCAGAATCAGGATCAGAATCTACCATACGTAGGGTTTTTTTTGCAACTAATACCAACTCTATTCTAGGTTTGTTTTTTCTTTTTTTTTTTTTTGTTTCAGAGTATTACAGGGGTACAAACACTTTGGTTACATGAATTGCCTTTGCACTGCCTGAGTTAGAGCTATTAATAC
>NW_012141524.1:3560282-3560952 GCF_000956105.1 Propithecus coquereli
GTCTATTTGCTCTAATGATCATTTTCTTGGATGTAGAGAAGCTTTTTAATTTCATCAGGTTCCATTTATTTATTTTTGTTGTTGATGTGATTGCTTTGGGGGTCTTCTTCATAAATTCTTTGCCTAGGCCAATGTTTATAAGAGTTTTTCCAACATTGTCTTCTAGGATTCCTATGGTTTCACATTTGGGGAAATTGCAGGGGGCAGCACATCTGGAGTGCACTGGATACGCCTCACCCTGGGAAAACCAACTTCGTGATCACGGTATCTCCCCTGCCAGGGAAGTATGTCATACATAAATTTGAACACATGACTGAGCTATAGCAATGAGTTAAATGGTGTGGAAAAACAAAATCATCTCACAAAGTGATTGCTTATTTGAGGTGCTGATATTTATCATGATGTATATTTATTCAAAAACCATTCTTTCAGCAAGCATGGCTGGGTACTGAGATTGAATTATTTCAGTCCCTTCCACTGATGCAAATAAGATTCGTGTTTACATGAAAAGAAGGATTTAAGGAAGTGGATCTAGCCTAAATGAATTAGATCCATTCACCAGAATTTAGAACGAGGGTCATTGACTATTATTTTATTTTATTTTTTATCTTTTTTTCTTCTCTTTTTCTTTTCCTTTTTCTTTTTCTCTTTTTTTCTTTCTTTATTTTTT
>NW_012141524.1:3561095-3562753 GCF_000956105.1 Propithecus coquereli
CAACTTTGTATATTTCTGCTTTCCTGAAAAATTTATTGATGTATGACTGAGTCACTCCTCCTCTTATTTTTTCATCGTTTTCATTCTTATAGATGAATATGTGACTTGCTGACAAAGAAGGCCAGACTATTTTCTTTTTGGTTTCTGTAGTTGACTGCAAAGTCTTGTGAGCAGGGCCTTCTCTGTTCCTCTCTGCATGCTTAGACCCTAAACTGGGCCTGGCAGTCAACAGGAGATCTGTAATTATTTCTTAAATTGAAATGTGAATGCCTTAAACAAACTTTATAAAAAACCAAATAGATTATTCTCTATTTCTACCCATTCAAGCAATTTCAGATTGTTTTTTTCATAGCACTTAGGGGAAGGTTGATCTCACCCTCTTTGACTGCAATCTCATCATAGCATTAATGAGTTTGCTAGTATCACACTTGAATTACCTATGACACTATTCAAATACACCACACCTCCACTACAAAGGAGTTCTTTCAGTTCTCCAACATGAAGAAAGTGCACACGTGGACTCTGGATGACCTACTTATTAGGAAGCCTCACTCTTAGCTTAAGCTAGGCAAAGTATTTGTACTGGTTTTTACTTAGAGGAAGCACAATTTGTGTTAGCCTTGAAGTGATGTGACTGATTCATTGGATCAGATGGTACCCAACCAGTGATGATTATACTAGTGAACCCTTCGATGATGCTTCTGGAGATTGCAGATTAACTTCTTCCCATTAAAAACATAATGAGATATACTTTTATCACTCCAAGTGCTTCAGTTAATAGTGCCCAGTTTAAATAGAATTTAGCAAACAATGTTGATAGTAAAGGTAGCACAGTGTAGACAAAAGGAAAAATGAATGCTGCCTTTACTTTTTCTTTCCTCCAGCACCTTCAAAACATTTGGAAGGACTGTCCATATTGAGACTTTATCTACTGAGAGTGGACAAAGATCTTATTTGACTTGAGACTTGAATCTCAGTCCCATAACTTTCTACCAGTGAGAACTTGGGAAGATAACTCACTTCTCTCAGACAGTTTTCTCATTTGTGTAATGGAGAAAATGTATAACTCCATGAGGCTATGGTTAAATAAAATGTGAAGTTTCAAGCACAGTGCCTGTGGAAAGGTAAGCTCATTCTAAATATTAGATTCTCCCTTCTTAAATACATCTAATATTAATCTTAAAACTTACAGTTGAAAATTAATGCACGGGAAGAAGATGTGAAAGAACTTCATCTAATGATTTTGTTGGTTTTTAATGAATTTGTCAAAATGACGAACACGTTAAGTAATTTGTCTTTTAGAAAGTTAAAGTAAAATGAAAATGAAGCTTGTTCATGGAAAATCATAACAGAATAATGGGGAAAAGTCTCTGATTGGAAGTCAAAAGACCTATTCTCTTGTTCTTCCTCTGCCAAAAACATAAAATATCAAACACAAAATCCATCTTTTTTCTTTTACATTTATTCATCAGCTCAACTCTCCCTGTTAGGCAATCTTAAAACACCAATACTTCCTCTTTCTTCCTGAGTCTTATGAGTCATTCATTTTGTTGTTTCTTGCTTTAATGGCTTTGTCATTTTCTAATGGCTTTATGATCTACTCCTTCCTTTATATTCCCACTACTAGACTCTAACCTAACCCTTATCATCTTGTTGAT
>NW_012141524.1:3564488-3566500 GCF_000956105.1 Propithecus coquereli
ATACTAACATTTGTTAAGGAGAATTGTTTCTTGGTAGCTATTTGTCAAAAATATAATAGATGCACTCTTATGTACATAATAATTTCTGTGGAAACAGATTCAAAATTTACCTCTTGGCATTCTCTTTTGTGAAAATCTGAGGCAAACACAGTGGCTGAGGTAGGGTGATTAAAAACATAGCAACATGTTTTTTCCATTTCTTTTCAATGGAATCAAAACAAAAATCAAGAGCAGTGTTTCAATCTTTTTTCTTATTTAGCAAACTTTTCTTTCATTTTTGTGTATTCACTGAAGGACTGAGTATTTATCATTTCTGTTTGTGGAGTTGATATTAAAAATTCAAGACTATGAATTATGATGATTGCTGGCTATATCTGACAGACACATCAAAGACATAGTGCTCAAACAGAGTATCACAGGAAAGAACAATAGCTTGTACTTGAAAATACTGATGACATGTTCATAACCCAAATATGAAGGAAACAAGGGACTACATAAGGGGTAAAATGTCTTCTTCTTAGGAAAAAAGACAACTCATAAATGATTCCATAACTGAGGTCAAGGCATCATTTTTTAAAAAAAGCTTTATTTACTGAAGCTATAAAACCACTTTATCTGAAAAAGTATAAATAAAATATGATTGTTTAAAAAGGAAGAATTTCCAAGGTATCTAACTCATTATTTGATGATGATATTCCTCTTTTGCATTTATTCACTAAAGAAATTATATTTTCTCTCCAATAGCTTAGTATGAAGGACACAAGGAGACCACCTGACCCTACGCCAGTTCCACTGAATATTCTAATAGTTTGCCATCCATCACCTTTCCTCACCCCTACAACAGGTAGATGTTTGACCTCTGGACAGAAGTTATATAATCCCATAGAACATTTAAGTATAGTCTAGTTAATATTTGCTCCTCTGCCAATAAGAAATCTTGTTCAAAAGACAGAGTTGAGCCAAACTTTTGCACAGCTAACTGCTGAGGAAAAAAGGATGGAAACTAAGACATGTTTGCCAGGAAATGGGCACAGCCGTTTCACATATTCTCACTTAATCTTTGCAACAACACTCTGAGGTGGATATTATTTCTACCATTTTAGATTTGAGAAAAGTAAAGCTTAATAAGGTTGTGTGACTCATCCAAAGGGACACCAAGAGTTCAGCCAATGTCCTCCTTCGTAAATAAACAGGAACACTGACCCCAAGCACAAAGCTGTGGTCAAGATGGCATCATCAGAATGAAGTAGAAGGAGAGAGCTGAACATCTTAGCAAGCCAATAAGCCAGTGGAAGCTGAGATGCTCAGTCCCTGAGAACTGAGTAGAAGAGCAGAAGCTAAAGGTAGACCTTGGTAGAGTAGAATACTTTAATACATGTAAAGTTGATACTGGTAACTAGGGGCTCTATTTCTACTGTTTATGCTCCTAATTATGTTATACTTATTTTGTGAAGCATATTAGAATTTTTCTATATTTCATTCATTAACTCTTCAATAATATTCGTTAATGAAACTGTTTGCTAGAAGCTAGAGATAGAGATCACGTGGTAAGGTAAAGCAGAAACTGTCCCTGCCCACAAACAGTTTAAGTTCTACTGGGGATGAGTGTGGCTGAGGGTAGGGGGTAATTAAACAAGTATTAATTCAACAAAAGGGTGGTGGGCAGACTCTTAAGGTGCCCCCTATCCCTGCCTCCTGGTGTTTATGCCTTTGTCTAATCCCCTCCCGTCTTGTCTAGGATGGGATCTGTGACTCCACAAACCAAGAAACAAGAATCAAGGAGACAAAGTGAGGTAGAAAGAATTAAGAGAAGGGAAATGGACTCAAAGCTAAATGTCTGTTATTAGTAAACAGTACTTAAGAAAGATGACATTGCTGGCATATTCCATGAGGAGTGAGATATTAGTTGAGTGGATTGAAATACTTAAGGAAATGAAAGCGGAGACTCAGAAGGATGAGAAGTTTCAGTTTCATCAAAATGAATACTGAAGTTATTAAAAGAAGAAGAGTAG
>NW_012141524.1:3569592-3571976 GCF_000956105.1 Propithecus coquereli
ACATGACTAGGAATGAGTTTCTTTTCCTTTTCTTTACTCTTTCTTACGGTCACAACTTAAAACTAAATACTATTGTCTTACTGCTTTCATGGCTTTAAAAAATGTGTTAAATCAGATAAATTGTTATAGGATTGCAAAACATGGAACATGTGGGGTACGGCATAATTGTTTATTTTTAAAATAAACAAAATCTGTAATAGCAATTTGGGATAAGTTGGAATGTCTATCATCCTAGTGTCTTCTATAACCTAATCTCAAGTACATTTCTTATTTTCCTCATCAAATAATCATGTTTCATAGAGTCAAAAGTTCCACAAAGGTTTTTCTTGTTCAGAGAATAATCAGAAATATATTTATTCAAATAACCTTTATATATTCTTGATTTTCATAGTAAAAACTTTAGCAGTTGAGCTTGATGACATATATACGTAGTTTTCTTTCACACTTGAAAATAGGAAATAGATGAGAAAGTTACAGTAGTTTGTTACAAAGTTGTCTGAACTTATTGTGCTTTATCACATCTACCTGTTATAAAATGGTGGGCGCAAGAGGAACTAGCCAAAGTCATCAATTGTAGCCACTAACACAGATTTCCATCAAGTTGGTTTTAATACCTGACCTATAACTACCATTAATTCACCTTATTCTGATACTTCATTTTTATCACTTGAGAATCAAGAGTTTAAAAGCTGGAGGGAACCTTCCAGAGATCCCCAGGGTCTATTTATTTTTCCATGAACAAACCAAAATTAGAGAGACGAGGGGACCTGAATTTGTAATCTTGTTCCACATGAACAGCCAATGACTCCCCTTTTTCTTTAAAATAAAATCAAAATTTCTTACATGGAACACAAGGACCTCAATGCTCTGGCCCCTAATCAGGATGCATGGAAAACCACCCTGCCTAGAACACTCCACCACTACCTGTTACCCTTGGGTTTGCCTGAGAGACAGGGATATTTCTTCAGTCAACTTATGTGTCACCTTGGCAAAGTCCTCCCAGCCTCTCTCCTTTCTCTGCTGACACTGAATGGTAAGTACAGAACAATGGACTTCATTCATAGCTGTATTCCCATGCTTTGTATACTGCCCTGCCTATAGCAGATGCTTGAAAAATATTTCTTTCAGTGGGTAAATGAAGTAACGGTGTGACAATGTACTAATGACTTACCATTCCTTTGCTCAAATGTCAAATTCATCTTTGATTCTTCTCTCATTCTCACCCCTTTATCCAAACTTTTCTCTGTGTCCTCTTGATTAAACTTCTTAATAACTTTTAACTCTGTCCTGCTTTCTTCATCCCACTTGCCATGGCTGGATTTTAGATAGCAAGAAGCTCACATTTGTATCATTGCAAACATCCATTCCTTAACTAACATTCATATTTCTATTCATTTTTCCATTTTAATGTTTTATTCCTTTATTGGAAAAAAATGTGGTAAAAACACTTAACCTCAGCCCCCAGATAAAGTTTTAAGTGTACAATACTGTATTGTTAACTGCAGCTATAGTGTTGTGCAGCAGACCTCTAGAATTTAATCTTATGTAACTGAAACTTTCTTACATTTCTAGTCTTCAACCCTTTCAGGGTACTGCCATCTATCTTTTAGAAGAGATCTAGAAGCCTACTACTACTTCTTATCACCTCCTCTGCTACTTCCCTGAGTCGAATCATTATCTCCTCTTGCCTACTTACTATAATACTTCCCTAGCAGGTCTTCCAAAGTCCACCCTTACCCTCTTACAACCTACCCCAAACAAAGCCACCAGAGTGACCATTTTAAAAGTTGTTATGTCACATCAGTCTTCTGACAAAATGGACAATGAATCCAAGTGTTTATAGTGCCTTACATGGGCCTGCATCATCAGGATGTCCTTACTTCTTTCATTTCATCCACTAATCTCCAGCCCACTCGATCTCTGTCAGCCATTCCAGCACCCGAGATATACCCGTCTTAAAGTCTTTGTACTTCCTTTGCCTGGGACTGTCTTCACCAGGTAACTGTTTGACCCACTCTCCCCTTCCTTCAATTCTTCATCCAAATCTTGTCTTCTCAATATGGGCTTTCCTGAATGGCCTTTTAATATTGTATGTTGCCAAGGATCCCACAAAGGGTGATACTGTATCTCTTTTCCTGCTGTACTTTTTCAGTCATCTATAGGACTTATCAATTTCTAACATATCAAATAATTAAGCTCTCTATCATGTATATAGTCTGTCTTCCCATGTTGGAATGTAAGTTTGGTACAGACAGGGATCTTTGCTTTTTTGGATGATGATCCTAAATACTTTTTTTTTTTTTTTTTGAGACAGTGTCTCACTCTTTTGCCCGGGCTAGAGTGAGTGCCGTGGCGTCAGCCTAGCTCACAGCAACCTCAAACTC
>NW_012141524.1:3572026-3573479 GCF_000956105.1 Propithecus coquereli
TGGGCTCTCTTTTTTGATGTGTGACATTTTTCAAGTGATTCTGGATATTTTCATGAAAAGCAACATCAATGATATCACCTTTTTAATATAAGAGCCCACACTAATGTGTGATTAACTAGCTAAAAGTTTTGAAAAATTACTAATTTAAACAAAATAAGAAAAGAAAAAAGAATTCTATGTAATAAAAGAACACGTTAGAGAGAAAGCCTGCCCCTATATTATCTTCTGATAGAAAATAAACAACTTGAACCTAGGTGACTGATGCCCCCCCAAGCATTTAACAAAGGGCTTGTAAAAATGGTCAAATAAGTTTAACTTAAACGAGGTGTGTTCTTTTTTTTCCTGACTTAGGTTCTTATAGTTCTTTTAACAATTTTGATAGCAACAAAAACAAACATTAGTTAAGATTTTATTATGAACCAGACATTGTCCTAAGCAATCACTTAATCTTCAAAATAATCCCATGAAGTAGAAACTATTATTATCCACATTACACAAATGAGGAAATTGAGGATCTAAAATGCTTAATAAGTAATTTGAGATTCCACGATTGTTCATTGTTAAGGCCCAAATGTAGATATAGTCCATTATGACAAAATATATTAGTAAAAAATTGCAAAATCATCTGGGGAAAATTTTTTTAAACTGAATCAGTGATTCTATAAAAGCAATAGTCCCCAGATTACTTAAGTGCTGCACTTAGGGTTTTGAGCTGGCAAAATGCTTGGCTAGATGACAGACTAGGACAGCAGAGCTGCTATATCCACTCTTTTTAGCATGTACAATGTCCCCCCCAACCCCCCAAATATATACATGTATGTTCTTTTGACCTTCTCTGTCCTTTTAGAATCTCTGTAGTCAGTTACCCTTCTTCAAAATGCATGGTCCTAGATATCTGATTTAGTAAACTTGAATCAGCATATCACTCATATGTTATACTTTGAAGTCTTTACAAATGGAAATGGGGGCTATTTAGAGCCTTTTAAAAAGCAAATAAAGAAATAATTATTCAAAAAAATATTCAAACTCAAAAATACATTACACAGAATCTAAGAGAAAGTTAAAGTGATTTCATGAGCCCATCATTTCTAACATTGGAAAGGTAAAGTCAGAACACAAAAGAAATCTCAATGAAATCTTGGCATAGATTCTAAAAAACTAAGTATTCTAAAAAAATAAGTATTCTAAAGCTAATGAAGTAAAATTAAAACCATTAAATTAGTTTGTAAGTAGCTATTACCACAATAGACTCATAAATCATTCCTACAAACTGAATTTGAACAATAACAATTAAGATATAATCTCATTGAATGTGGACTAGAATTTCAAATCTTTTTCTCATCAAAAATTAAAAATCACACAGGGAGTTAATTACTTAGAATGAAAATATTAACTGAATTTTGAGAGAAGTAAGGTGTTGGAAGAGATCTAATAAATACTGAAAAGCAAAGAT
>NW_012141524.1:3576689-3603476 GCF_000956105.1 Propithecus coquereli
CTTTCTATTTTTAGTAGAGACGGGGTCTCGCTCTTGCTCAGGCTGGTTTCGAACTCCTGAGCTCAAACAATCCACCCGCCTCGGTCTCCCAGAGTGCTAGGATTACAGGCGTGAGCCACCGCGCCCGGCCCCTAAATACTTTTAAAATTGCCTGGAATATAGTAGATGCTCAATAAATATTTCCTTAATGAGTGCAAATATAGCACAGGGACATTATTAACCTATGCCTTTAAGAAGTGTAAGTCAAAATCCTTTCACAATGTTCAGTGAACATATTAACTTCTTTTCATAAATAATCGTAGACTTCTCTGCTCTTGTCTTTTGATTACTCCAAGCTCTATTCATCTATTATCAGCCAAAGTGTTTCTTCCAGCCTTTACTGACAGTCTTTTCCAACGAATCAATCCAATTTGGATGGCCAAATGCAAGCAAGCTTGGTTTTGTGCATACTAAAACTCAGTTTCATAGGATTTAGCACTGTTGCATGAGTACAAGTCCCCCAGTCGAGTCCTTAGGCTGTGTCCTCGTAGCAGGGCATTAATGCTGATAAACTATCATATAGAATAAGAAGAAAGGCTTGGGAAACAGAAACTTACTTGTTACAGTTCAAGCAGATATTGGACTTCAGCAATAATCGTAGTTCAGACATACATAGAGAAGGTAGCACTAGTGCATAGGAATAAGGAACAGAGAAAGCAGAAAATATAAACTAAAACAAGAACTCAAAACAAAATAAAACAAACAAAAAGAATAAAAATGAGATAAAGAGAAAGTAATGTCTGAAGTCCGGGCAGTTGGTAATCAGCACATTGGTAGGAAAAGTAAGTGTGGCTAAGGGACAAAAACATATTCAAAGACTCTAATGACAAAGGAAAAACATTGAAAACTGAGAAAATAGGTTGTTTTAGCTCAGAAATTGTACCTTCATCCCTGGACACCAGCAATCAGTCCCCAAGCATGCCTGTTATAAGGCTTGACATGGCATGCCATGAAGCAGGTAGAATATTACTAACACACTCTTAAGTAAAGAAGATCTCTATCAAATCCTATTTTCTACAAAATATTCATGTATTCACAATTGCTGAGCTCTGTTCTAATTCAGCTGATTTAATGCTGTTCTAGAAGTGGTTTGAAGAGGTATCACAAAATTCACTTCCTTTCCTTCCTCTCTTTTGTCCACCCATCTGTAAATATTGGTGTTTCACTTGGTTGTTATATATTCAATTACTTCTTCAAATCTTACTCTACAGGAGGCTTCTTCAAATATGTCCAGTGAGCTAACAGTATGATAAGTATAGTCATAAAAATCACTTCCTGAAATGATGAATTTTAGTTATTAAAAAATTGTTTTCTGAAGTTTTGGGATAATATGTTGTTCTTGTAAAAGCTAAGTCAATATTTTTTTTTTTTTGGTGTGAAAGCAATATTAACTAAAAAGCCTTTGAACATTTTCTGAGTATACTTTCTTGAACTATCTTATTATTTTGAAAGATTGGTTTACAATCCTTTGAGATAATACTGATGTTCCAAGCACAAGAACAGAAAGAAGATGGCTGGATTTAAGACTTTAGAAAAAACTATTTGAATTTTGTTCATCAGTGTTGATTAAAAATTCATGAAGGATTTTTAGGTTGTCTGTAGCTAGTTTTCATGGATATATTTGGTCTTCATAGAAGCATATGGAAATACATATTTAATTTGACAGTATTTTGCAAATCATACCCACTTCAGAATAATTTGCGAAGTGGAAACGCTTCCATATGTTAGAAGATGGTTTGTCTATTATGCTGAGAGTAAAGAAAGAGCCATATATTCAATAGCAATATTTTAAAAATTATTTTGGGGGGACACTAAGGATTATGAAAGTAAAGAAAGATTAACAGGAATGTCCCTGTGCCCAAAGAATTTAGAATTAAGAAGATTTCAATTAATAATCGTTTTCTCAAGCAATCATGTCGAACATGCTGACATGACGTCTCCTAGGGATCACAGACTCCTTAAAAAAACAAAGTGCCACATGGCCTTTTTCTGTTTAAATTGCCATGGCTTCTGCCAAATCTTCTAGACCTCGACCAAAGCTGATTGGAGCAGGGATTAATATGGGAACCAAGGTAACCTAACTATACATGAACTGGTCATGAGGGCAAAAGGTGCTAGTTCTAGACAAAACAGTAATTCCCATTCAATCAAATTTCCTCCTCTGGAAGAGCAAACACAGGTGAACAAAGATGGATTGCATGGTGCAGACGTTTGTCTAGAGCAATAAATTTCAAGTGTCCTTGTAGTCTGTGAAGTTAGCCTGCCCCAGGCTTGGAAGTACCAGGACCCACTGGGGGTGCTTGTGTGATGAGACAGTTGCCCGGCCACCTCACCCAGCATGCATCATGAAAACACACTTCCACCCAGGCTGTTTGGAAATCACAAGGAGCCAGATGGACACATGTACGTTCTAAACAAGGACGTATAAAAATACAGCAATAGCTCCTCACAATTAATAGTAAAAAAAATCCTGTAGATTTCAAAGGTCACTTCAGGGACAAAACTTGAAGTAATTAAAACAAGAGCTGAAAGCTCTTTGACAAGTTTTACTTTTTTACCTCTGAAAGGTTCATTGACCCTATATATCTTCAGAGACACTAGACTGCAATTTTAGAATAGAAAATAAATGTTGAGATTTCAAAGGACTTCAGTGTTCCCAAATTAATGATTATGTCATGAATATCAGAGTAGTGATTTGCAAGCAGGAATGGTTTTAATGTACCTTTTTATACTGATAATTACTATTTTGGCTTTCTTTAAGAGCCAGAATTACTTTATTTCCTGAGATTAAAAAAAAAAGATTATTTACTGAATTTATTTTTAAGTGCTCATGCCTCAATGCATATAAGTTAGTTTTATGATCACAGGTTAATTTCACCACATGGGAAAATTATCTGGAGAATTTGGCACAGTAAAAATTGTCATAGTAAGAAAATAAAAAATCCTTTTAAGTAAAATTATTGATCTAAAGTGGTTTCAAAATAAAAATAGGTTTAGAGACCTAAATCTATCACATGAATATATGGTATGTCATGATTCCACAGAAATTTCATGATTCCTTCAAATGATTTGTCCACTTTTGTGTCCTGTACAGTGGCAATTTGAGGAACTAAGAGCAGGAGTAACCCATTTCATGAGTGTGGATCCAGAACTGAGAATGCAAAGCAATCACGATTTTACCACTGTTTATGATTCCTAAAAAATTGTAGAATAGGAATAAAGAACAATTTTATGATAACAAGGTGGGCTTTAAAATGGTAAGCCAGTAACTCAGATTCCATAAAAATTCTAGTGAAGAGAATAAAAAGGAAAAGATCACTTGACATATCCCCTTAAGAAATGCCAATTGAGTAATTCTTTCTTCTTTTATACCCCCTTAAATTTGTGAAACTTATGAAGTGAATCTCATAGGCAACAATTTCACCTTTCAAAGTAACAGAGAGTAAATTTATTCACTTAGAGGATTCTCTGCAGGTTTCCCCACCTCCTTGCTCAGGCTTTTCCCAAGCAGCTGTGAGTCAGTCATCTATCCTGCCACTGCTGCTATGGCAAACTTATTCTCAGAATTTACCCAGCAATGAATCAGAGATTGCCTTATGACATATTCTAATTTTATGTTGTCTGTCATTTAAATCGCTTACTACACTATTTAAATAACATCTCTCCAAACGAATTGTAACGTTTGAAAATCATAGGCAATAGCCTATATTTCCATCTTTGAAAGTTTATGGCTCATAAATATTTGTTAATTATGTTTGTTCGTGTCTCCTTAATCAACTCAAGATCATTCCTTTTACATGAGAAAGCAATGAACACCTTCAGAAGACACCTCTGTTGGAGTAAGATAAAATGTGAGTTTTACCATATTTAGTTTCTGAGATAAAGATGTGTGTCTGTGTGTGTGTGTGTGTGTGTGTATGTGTGTACACATACAAACATGTTGAAAACCCTTATTTTCTGATGGCAAATGAAAAACGTGGGAAAAGATCACTTAAAATAAACTCATTTTAAACTTAATGGGGGAAAAAAGGGTTTGATTGAGATGCTATTTTAAAATATAAAGTTAAAAATTAAAAAAATTATTTGTTGACAAAATGTAGATTAAAATTATAATATCGTAATTCTTAAAAAGAATAAAAAATAAATCAAGTATTGATATTTTGGTATATTTCTTGACAAAATGCTATGACAGCAAAATATAATCTCTTTCATATTATGTTTAACTTTTTCAACATGACCTTAAAGGTGACAATTTTTATATTAAGATTTATAAGGCCATTTCTCTTTAATCCTTGATATTCAAGTTATTTGCTTTTAAAGTACCTTGTCAAATTTCCTCTACTTCACTTGTTAACAGCTCTATCTGACAAATTTTCATTGTCCATAATTTTGTAATTCAAGAGTTTTCCAATTTCATTTTCATGATGAAAACCTAAATCTCTTCAAAAAAAATTTTTTATGATCATTTTTCATTGCATTATCTGGTATTTATAACATTCTATTATATAATCTAAGACTTACTAAAGTAATTCATAGAGGTAGATGCTAATACTTATGGGGAAAGGGTGTTCAGGTAAGGACTATAATAAGTGGGAAGTTTATTAGTGAATATTTTCCTAACAAGACAATTTTGCTTTCCTTGTGTCTTTGGGGACTGGGATAATTTTGGATAATGAGGAACTCTTGCAATATGCAATCAGATGAAAATAAGAGTTACAAATTGTGCAAGTGGTAAAGCAGAAAATGGAAATTGGTGTCTTCTAAAAATGTGTATTGTTGAAATCATGGTAGCTAATAAGATACTCCGGGGCACTCAGGGCAAGAGAACCAAGACTGAGGCTTTGAGAGAATCAACGAAAAGGTAAAAGAGTAAAACTCGTAAAACACAAAGGAGCACTCACATCCACGGGAGTAGAAGCAAGAGAAAGCAGTACCACAGAAGCTTGGAGACATGGGAGGCAAACACTAAAGTCAAAGGAGATGGTCTTTATATATGGTTAACAGGTCAAGAAGTTGTGGCTGAAAATTCATCCATGAACACCTAACTTTAGAAACAGGCTAAATACGTAGAACAGATGCCTCAGGAGGCCAAGGTCGTATTTCAAGTGGGGATTCTTCAAGAACTCTCACTGAGAAATCTATCGATATTGGTCTATGCCAGTATCAATAGAATTGAAAACATCGGAGTCTTGTGAATTCACACACTGTGCTACTGCCGTCTATACTTCCTTGTGCTCTCAGTCTGTACTCAAGGAGACCTTATCCAGGTACTAGGCAGAGATTTGTTAAGTAGTAAGTCAGAAGAGATCACTATAAAACTAAACAAGGATTAGATGATAGGTAAGTTTTGGGCTATTCTCAACCATTGCCTGGAGAAATATGTGGAATTGAAATATATCAAGTCAGTATTCCCCAGAACAAATGTGCATAAGATTATCTCCCCATATAAGCTTAATTATACAGTTAGGCCAAGAATGGCATAAGCTTTATCATTTTTAAAATCTTTTTGCTGAATTTTCTTGATGTTTACTTTTATTTTTTCTTGGACTTTCTTAAGAATTGTTTGATGTGCATTTTTGTTGTTATTGTTGTTGCCAAATAATAACCTGCATTTCCTTAACCAAGAACTGAAGTCAGCCAGCCTCTTTGACTGGTTCTTTTGAGAGTGCAAATTACTTTTAACAATAAAGGAGATGACTCAAGCCCTTAAGAAAGCTTTAAAAATGTCATTGCTGTTTAAAGCTTTCAATCAAATGCCTCTAACTGGTTATGGAAATGTTTGGCATGATTTAAAATTGAGCATTTTTATCAAAATTGTCAGTAGGCCCCATTCTTGGCCACTCAAAAAAGCTGAAAAAAAAAAAAAAACATAGGAATTGACCATTTCAAGAAATCTAATACAATGTGGGTATTTGTAGGTCTGTTATGCCAGTGTGGAAAGTGAGGAACAGCATGTATGTATATATGATTTCACTGCATAGGGTAAAAAAGTAAATGATAGATGGAATCTTAATAGCTCATGTGATCCACTCTGGTTTTCATAGTAGAGTACCTTTTTTTTTCTTTTTTTAAAGAGGCACAATATTTTGAGGCTGGGTGCGGTGGCTCACGCCTGTAATCCTAGCACTCTGGAAGGCCTAGGCGGGTGGATCGTTTGAGCTCAGAAATTCGAGACCAGCATAAGCAAGAGTGAGACCCTGTCTCTACTTAAAAAAAAAAAAATAGAAAGAAATTAGCTGGACAACTAAATATATATATAAATTAGCCAGGCATGGTGGCGTGTGCCTGTAGTCCCAGCTACTCGGGAGGCTAAGGCAGAAGGATTGCTTGAGCCAGGAGTTTGAGGTTGCTGTGAGCTAGGCTGACACCACGGCACTCACTGTAGCCCAGGCAGCAGAGTGAGACTCTGTCTCAAAAAAAAAAAAAAAAAAAAACCAGGCACAATAGTTTGAATTGCAGCCCATGGGCTGATACAGAAGAATCTTTCGATAGGATTCAGATACCTTCCAATGCCCTAAAACCAAAAGGTTAAATACTGCTCTAAAGTGTGCCAGAACAGCTTGCATTTGTAAAGTTAAAAAAAATTCAAGGTTATTTAAGCACGTCTTTTAGTGATACATTTACGATAGCCAAATTTGTACAAAGTCTTTCCTTTTACATCTCAGAGCAATAATTAACTTCGTAGACTGAATTGAAGTCTGCTCTGAAGTGAGGGAAAAACACCCAAGAAGGCACTTATTCATAACCCATCCTAATTCACTATAATTCTTAACTTCAGACAAGGTTTAGAATGCCATTGCAATGAGAAAAGGTGATGACGAACTAAGGAAAGGTTAAGTTCTAGTTGAGAATAACAGCTTGAGTTATGACGCTTAATGCAGTGGATTGACTCTGGCCTCTAATTCATTCATGCTCTTTATGTGCAGAAGGGTCTTGGGAAAAGTCTTAGGTCATCAGTTTTGAACAATGGCCAAAATGCCTATTTAAACAGAAAAAGGAAGTGAAATTTCTTGGTACAGACGTAATTTACCAGTTGCTAATGAAAACATCACATAAAAGACTATTTCGAAATTATATGCTGAATATTAAGCTTCTAGAATGCACTGTCACATATCCTGGGATCCACTTTCTACACCAGGTACGCCACCTACCCCATCATGCTTTCCTCACCGCAGCCCTGATGAATGTTTAAGCATTTTTTTTAACCACACGCTTGGAATGCTCCCTCACCTTTACTTCCAAACTTCATTCTGTTCTACCTCTTTAGTGAATTGTAACTACACAATTATTATACTATAAATACACAGTCAAATGATCAAAAATAAATAACTTAAATTATACACTTTAAAATACTTGTTAAAGAGTGAATGACTAGACAAGAAAAAGAAACATCATTTGGATTTACTGATTTGAAATAACATGCTTAGCCACTAGATGTCACCCTTTTTTCAGCAACAAAGTACTTCTTCACCCAATGTGCAACATCAATACCGGTGACTCTTTGTTCCACTATATTTGATGTTCTCCATATGGAGAACATATATCTCAGCTACATATTGAATATGTTAATAGCGAAAAACTCTTTAGTTTCTCTAAAGGTCTAAGAGAACAGAAAAGAATAGGTAACAGAAGGCTCATTAAACACAGTTAAACCAGCTGATCTCAGAGCCCTAATAACTGAAATATAATTATTAATTGGCAATACAGTCAGTACTCACACTGGAACTTTGGAAGTTCAAGTTGGATTTGACCTGTGTGCTAGAAAGATTATCATTATATTGCTCACAAAAAAACTCCCCTCCATCTTCAAACTATTTTTATTTATTGAACATCATTGTAACATCTACACAATTAGTCTTATTTAGACAGTGTGTTATTTTAGGCTTTCATATCTTTTTCATTACTTACTCTACCACTCTTTCCGAAGGTAGTGTTTGATTTGCAGATGCATAAAGGAGTAAAATACACTATGAGAAATAAAATTAAATTTTAGGAAAGCATTTCTTTTCCTATCAGGGACAATGAACAGATTATCTGAAAATAGCTTGTCCCTGTCTTGTACAAATCTGCTACATCCCATTTCTAATTAAATAGCTTCATCCCTAACACACATTAAATACGTGATATCTAGTACAGAAGAGGGAGGTAAGGCTAGAAGTTGGCAGTACTGAAATTAGTCACGCTGACATCATATAAAAAGAAGTTTTAAGAGTGTGAGAAAACAACAAGCAGAAAAACAACCACCACCAGGGTTTTTTGTAACACGGCCTTCACAAGTCAAACCTGATTTTGAGTCCTGTCAGTTTCCAAAGCTAGATAGTTAAAAATGCAGCAATAGCTAATAACATGTAAGTTTCTAAAAAATTTAAAAGCATGGCCCTCATACACATGCAAAATGAATACACGTGAAAGATCTCATTCAATTCATTAATAAGGAGGAATCCGTAAGATAGCAGTGAGACTGGTGCAAGAGAATTCAGGGAATGGAGATTTATACAGTCAAGCCTACAAAGGCCTGCTGAAATAAACTTGGTAACAGACACAAACTAATGTCCTACAAGCTCACAACCATAATCTTTGGAGTAATCTTTCCTGCTTGAGAAATATGATTTCCACCGGGCAAAAGTCTACATGTTAACATGCAAATTCACAGTCAGTCAACAAAGTTCTTATTAAATACTAAATAATTACCAAACAATACTTGGACAAGGCTGTTAAAGAATGCTCCAATGACATTTTTAAAAGATGTCCCTCATCTTTTTCTTTTATTTCCCAAATTTTGGATATATAGTTTTTCATATAGCCCCATATGGACCAATCACATATAGTACTTAAGTGGCTATGCTTAGTGTCTTAAATGCATCATCTTATTTTATTTTCACAATACTTGGTTATGAGGTAGACGCTATTATCTCCATTCAGAGACCAGAACACTGAAGGGTCAAGGAATATTCTTCAGGCTACAGACCACCAAGAGACTGAGTTGGATGATCTTCCTCCTGGGAGCATAAACTTAACATGGATTTAAACGTTATCTGGAAGATTTTGAGATTCCACCAAATGAGGAACATGTGAGCACACTCCAACCCCTTCACCCTCTCCTGTTCCTTGTCCGTGGTGAGAGAAGTCTTAGGCGCAACAGCAACAGTCCTATGTGCAAGGTCAGAGCTGAACTCCTAATGCTGGCATTCTCTAGAATTTGCGTAGATTACTCCCCCCACCCCGCCTCCACTGGCTTCCACTTTGGGTTGATATAATACATCAGATGCTCTATTAAAATTTAAATACATTGAGAATGAAAAATGGCCAGGGTGGTGAGTCATCATACAAAAGCAAGCAATATCTTGCATACTGTCTATGTGGACAACAATTACACTAGGTGAAATGTTTTATCAATGGGATTTGTTAAAAATGAAAAAGAAGACTTTTAAAATATATGTGGTATTCTCATAATATATGCTTTCTATTCTTCTCAGAGAATTTGGGGACATGGAGAGAAATCTAATGGAGTGACAACAATATATTCGAAGAAGATGTCTGCTTGACTAAATACCTGTCCAAAGAAAATGCTTTTTTTAATTTTAAAATCTTGAAGAAGTTTTAGACACGATTAAATAAACTATAGAAAATCATCTTAAATTTCTGGGATTTATATGCAGAGAACTTCAGAAATGTGAGGTGCTCCAACCTCCATTGCTAATTCAGCTTCAATTCTTGTAGAGATTATACCACTCAGCCAGTGCCTGAGAAGATTCAGAAAACTAATCAAACATTATTATACTGTCTATTAGGAGTCCAGACAGTCTCTTCAGCACACATATTCCAATACAGCAACTGTGAAAAGGTTTTTTTTTTCTTCCTGGAATATTATTTCTTTATCTCCATACCAGATAAAAATAAAAGGAACACTTATGAGTTCCCCAGTCAAATAAAAATGTGTAAATTTGTTGGTGTATTACATTTGCATTTATACTTGCTCTAAAAATGAAGAGAGTTCTATAAAATAGTGAAGTGTTACTTTTTATGTAGTCAGTCTGTTGTTCAGTGTTCAGCTTCCCCAGGTTTCATGGATTATAAAGTCTTTTAGGACAGAAGATACTCCCTATAAGCCATCATGTAACATTTATAGCTTTAAAGGTAGAGGTAATTTTAATAATAACATGCCATATTTAAGGCTCTATTAGGCACAGCTCTGGTTGCCTTTGATTTATTCATCAATTTGAGGATTCTGAAATTTTCTAAAGCCTAAATTTTGGAAAAAAATTCAAGTGGTCTCTTTGCATTAAACCATCTGCTCTACATGATTGCAGTGACTCATTTTTAGCATTGAAGCTTCCCTTTTTTGATCAAATTTCTTGTTTGACCAATTGAACTCTTTGGAAAGCATTTTATTTCTGGTAAAGTGTATCACTGACAATAGAGTAGTGAAATAATTCTAGTCTAATCCAGCTTCCTAATGGACAGCATCTTAAAGAACTCATGTAAATTTAACATATTAATACAAATTAATTTGTTCATCATTAAAGAAGAATCTGAAGATGGTACTCACGCAGGTTTAATTTTATGGGTGTGCTTTTCATGGACAAAGGCACCAGCAAGACCTCCTGCTCCTGCATTTAAATACTGGATTGAAAATAAATTAAATTGTATGGGTTTACCTAAATACATGACAAAAAAACCAAACAATGTAATCATTTGAATTTTTTTAATGAAACCACAACTTTTGATCTGTTCAAAATGAGTGATATTTTGAGTTGTTATAATGAAAGAGAAGGTTTGGACACCTTTTTCAAAAACAAAAACAAATGAAAAATAGTATCATCAAGCTGAGAATAAATTGGTATTATTTTTTTGGTCAAATTTTGCGCCAGACCTCCACTGAGGTCTGTCTGATTTCAAAATTGATACATTTAAATTATTTGGTCATAAAATATTTAAATAATAAAAGTAACATATTTTAAAAACACCTGAATTAAAATTGGTTTTATTTTCCTGCTCCCTGTCAATTAAATAGTCTTCAAATACCAATACCAAGTTGATTCTGTAAGAATTATCTTTATGTATGTAGAAATTTCACAACTTACCAACAAAAAAACCTGAGAACCTAATCCATTTTAGTTAAGTTTTAAATGCAGGGCTTTTTCCCCAGACCCTCCTGACTTTTTCATAGCAGCTTAGGAATTGAAGGAATAAGTTTTCTATGGTGAGAGAAATACTAGATTCAATTATTTATCGTATTCCTCTATAATATGACTCTACTATTAGCTAAAATTAAAAAATGCAATAATGAAAGAAATAGGAAAGTAAGTCAAATCCTTAAAATTGACCCATGGATCCATTTTTCCCTGCAGGTTAATGTCAATGTGCAATAAAAGGATGTAAATATATTAACTAGTTCGTACCTTGTAGGAACACCAGCAGGCAAAATCAACTCCCCAGTCATGTAAGTGGAGTTCAACGTTTCCAACTGCGTGAGCTAGATCAAAGCCAACAAAACAACCCTAGGGAAGAACACAATAACAGATTTTGAATTTGCTTAATGGTTAGAAATAGTAAATACAAACATCTTTAAGAAAATCTTTGACAAACTGCTGTACCATAAATAATGGTTCGCCCTTTGTGCAGTGGTTCACAAACTGGGATTCTCAGTTCCCAAGACCCTTTCAGGAGGCCTGCCAGATCAAAGCGCTTTTCATAATACCAAGATATTCTTTGGTTTTTCACTGGGTTGACATTTGCACTGATAATGCAAAAGAGTGATGGTTAAAACTGCTGGCACCTCAGCAGGGACCAAGGCAGTGGCACCAAACTGTTGCATCAGTCACTGCATTTGTCCCAGTCATTCACCTGGGTTGGGGGTGAGGGGAGTTTTACTTAAAAATCTCTTTGTTAAAGCTCTACAAATGATCAATTTTTATTAAATCTTAACACCTAATTCTAATATTTTTAATGTTTAATGTAGGAAGTATACATAAAACTGTTAACCACATTCTGCAGTAGACTGTTTCAAAATAGTGCACTTGTGCAATTATTCGAGTTGCAAGGTGAATTAACTACTTTATTTTATGGAGAATTACTTTTGCGTGAAAGAGCACCTGACAGACAAACAATGGTAATTCATATCTGGGTATTTGATAGACGTTTTTTTTTAAATGAATGAAGTGTCTATTGCTTCAAGGAAAACAACTCATAGTATTTGTACCCAACGATAAAATTAGAGTTTCCAAGAGAAATTAGAATATCAGAAAACTTGTATCTACCTCGAAGAGTGTGACTACTTTCCAGTATTATGAGATATTTCTGATGAGTTTAGTAGTAATATATAATTTTTAAAATATTGTATAACTAAATACATCAATATTTGGAAAATAGGCATAATTCTATGAGCTGATATTTTCCAAATGACCAATGCTTGATGTTACATATCAGGCGTTGATAAAATTTACTCAGAATGCAGAATGCAAGCCAATGGATTTTAATGTAACAGAACACAGAGAATTCAGTTACTTGGTTTCACATTCCGTACTACAACTCCTAGGAAATCCTCACTCATCAAATTCTAGTGTGATATCAAAGAATATACACAATTAACTGAAAAGGTTATTAAACTATTCCCGCCTTTTCCAACTATATATCTGCATGGGTACCAATTTTCTTCATACGTTTCACCAAGAGGAAAAAGAGAGATTGAACACAGAAGCAGGGATAAAAAACCCAGCTGTCTTCTCCTAAGTCAGATGTTAATGAGATTTGCCAAATGTAAAACAATGCCACTATTTTTTGTTTGTTTTAGAAAACATAGGCTTTTATAACAATATATTGCTTTTATTAATATGTAATGAGTTTGTTTTTATTCTAAAATAAACACATTTTAAAATTCTGTTTTTTTGGTTACAAATATATAACATAGACACAATATCAAGTCCTCTTTGCAATCTGTGATGAGTTTTAAGAGTGTAAAAGGTTTCCATTTCTAAAAAGTTTCAGAATTGCTGCTTTAGTGTATCCCAGTAACCAAAGGAGTTAATAGAGATTTTTTTTGTTTATCACCTAACCCCACATATGTCCGTATTTAATTTAATTAGTTCACGTAGACACACCGTGGTAAACTGCACCCATGGTTCTGATTCTTTGCTCCTTCACGTACCATGTCCTTTGCCGTATGACTGTTCAGTTCCTCCCACTGTGGGCAGAGTGTGATTCTTTGCCACTGGGCAGAGTCAGGTGACTTGTTTAGACAAACAGGATGTTTGTCACACAATAAAAGCAGAGTCTCAAAAAAGCACTTGAGTGACTAGGCTTGTTCTCTTGCTCTCTGCCACCTCTATGAGAAGGACTTGCTTGGACCAACCTGCAGGCGCAGGTAGAAGAGGAAAGAAATAAGGACCAGAGCCATCCTCACCTCAGCTGCTCACCTACACCTCCCAGCTGGCCACAGATGCATGAGTGACAAGCAGGACACCTCTGGCCAAGTCCTGCCTAAATCAGCCGACACCAGGGTTATCCGTAAATAAATGATTATTGTTTCAAGCCAAAAAGTTTTGAGATGGTTTATTACACTGCATTTTTATGGCAAGAGCTAACTGATACGTATACTCAGTCCAAAAAGAGCAAGGCATAATACACACGGTTTTAGGAATTATAGCTGCCATTCCACTCAAAGAGTCCAGCTACAGAAGGATCACAAGATGGGAGGTTTGGATCAGTTACTGCTTAAATCGGTTTAGTTCCCATGTCAGAATAAGAGTGTGTATCCATGCTCAGTGCTGTTCTGTAAGCAAAGATGCATATTTCTGATACACTACAGATAATTAATGTCGGCTAGCTGTTTTATCTGATGTTGAATTTTTAAAAAGTATTCTTATCCAATAATAGAGGGAAAAAATGATGTTGTTTGTTAGAGAATTTCAAAGTTAATGTTGACTCTACTGTCTTCTCCATATACATTGACTTTAAACCTTAACAGCCTCTTTAGATCTGACTCCATTCTGCCTTATTTACTTGTCATATGGATTCGAGTGTTTTGTATGTCTGCCTAGTGGAATTCACAATGTTTTTGAGTAGAAACCAAGCCTCTGTTCTCACTAAATTCCCAAAAAGACAAACCAGAGCAATGGTTAATTATGCAAATTGTTCCCCAGTAGTAACTTTCTAATTTAATGCTTATGATCAAAACCATTTACCTACATATCAAAATGCTAATTTTTTTTGTAAACAAAAGGTCTTGCTCTGTCTCCTGGGCTATAGTACAGTGATGTATGTCCTCATAGCTCACTGCAACCTCTAGCTCCAGGGCTCAAGCGATCCTCCTGCCTCAGCCTCCTGAGTAGCTGCATTATGGCATGCACCCCCACGCCATGATAATTTTTCTATTTTTTGTAGAGACAGGGGCTTGCTCTTGCTCAGGCTGGTCTCGAACTCCTGGCCTCAAGTGATCCTCCAGCACTGGCTTCCCAAAGTGCTAGGATTACAGGTGTGAGCCAACATGCCTGGCCAAAATGTTAAAATTTTTACTTAGAAAATATAGTGATTCATTCCACATGAAGACAACTTTGTACATGAACATGAATTTAAAAATTCATCATTAAATGAGGTCATAGAACTTTGTAAAACATTTTACCTCTGGGTTTGCCTTAGTTTACCAGGTGTACATGTGATAATTATATGCCCCAAATGTTAGATTTCCTGTAACATTGAAAGAACACATCTCTCAACTGAAGTAAAGTTTCTGAAGTAAATAATTGCAGTGGGATGATTTTAGAATTGTTCTAACACCTCCTAAGAATAAATAACTCCAAACTGCTATTATGGTGTTTTCCCCAGAGCAGAGAGATGCAACCTATGAGATGTTTTTATAAAGTTATACTGGAACGTGACCAGTCTCATTTGTTTAAATATGGGCCATGGCTGCTTTTGCACTATAGAAACAGAGCTGAGTAGTTGCAACAGAGACCATATGGCCCATGAAGCTTAAAATATTTTCTACCTGACCCATTATAGGAAAGATTTGCTCACCTCTAACCTATAGCATTAATTTCCCTATAGAAAACTCAGCATATTGAAAAGTAATTAATTAAAAATCCCACTCACTATAATGTGACTGGAACTAGTATCTTACAAAAAGTTCTTACCAGTATTTTATAATTGATGAATTTGTGCTTTGTTTCTCACCAAAATGAATAAGGTAGGTACTTTGTGCTAAAATTAAGTTTGAAGAGTGATAGGAAGGGAATACAATTAATCTCCATCAAGTCTTAGAAATTATCAAAACCTGGATTTGCAGACTAATGTTTAGGTTTCATAGATACATACGCACATTTTTTATTTGTATTTATGATACTGAAATCCTATTTGGGAAAAAGTAAAAATTAGTTATCCTAAATTTGAAGCCCTCTTTTTTCTCACCAACATTTTGAATTAAAGCAATGATTTTTTTCATGAAGCAATTTTTACAGCTCAACTTTTCATAGATATGCTTTTTCATAACTCAACTTTTCTTAGAAAATTCAAGGCATAGAAAAGGCAATACTTTTACTTTTATTTTATTATCAATTATTTGTAAAGAATGGCACATAGAAGAAACCACAAAACTTCACCTACCGTATCCTGTTATTAAAAGCCCTGTGGCCACATTTGTGGCACCACATCAAAAAATCAATTGCGGCTTCTACGATACGTTTTAATGCATGCACAATTCTTTGCCCATGGATGGCAGTAAATATAAATTATTAAAAGATGACTGTTTTAAGGAAAGGATTTGGAAGATATAAACTTGAAGATCATCACAAGGTGATTTTACAAAAGTGTCACTAGATGGCAGCATCTTAAAAATAACAATGATAAACAATTAATAGTTCTCTAAAACCTCCCCAGAGTCATCCAGTTAGGTATTCTCATTATTTTACCTCTAAGAGTAGGTAACACGATATGTACAGGTAAAAACACAAACTCTACACTTGAGTGCCTACTTTATGCAATCTGTAATAAAAATCAAGTATTTTTCAACACATTTTTATTCAAAACTACCCACAAGTGCTCACACTCGTATTGACACAACCACATACCAGCATGACATTGTTCAGCCACCATGCCACCTATTACAGTCAATCCCCAAACTATTGCAGTCCTCCTCTACTCATCCCGAGTATGCCCCAGCCTGCCTTCTTCCAATGAACTTTCTAAATCACATATTTGATGACGAGACCCCTGTTTCCCTTAAAGAATCCTCGTTAACTTCAGAATATAATTCACACACCTTAGTGACCTGCTCCTTTCTAGCTCTCTTGTCTCAGGTGCCCCCATACCTCCTCACTCTATTTACATAGACTTTTTCCAGGGAATTCTTTCTCTCCTCCTTTGCCTGGCTAGCTCATCTTGTGATCACAAGATAACTTCTATGGGAAGGAAGGTTGTTTTGCCACCTCTCTCCCGTCTCTCATCCTACGGCGCTATTTGCATATCTCGTTTGTAGCAATTTTCCAATCTTACTGTCTTCTCTCACACGACACGAACCCGTATAATTATTGAATAAATAAGTAAGTGAACAAATAATAAAGTCTTACAACTGTCAATAGATATTCTCTATAGTGATGTTAAATATTAAAAGAATATTATTTGAGGTTCTCTGTTTCTGATGATATTTTATTGCATATGCTATTATTCAGACATGGCATCTTTTAAAAGGAAGTATCTCGGGCAAAATGTAGTTAATAATATGTTCAAGATTCCCCTCAATTAAATAAGGAATATCAGTGTGTTTTGTCCTTGCCATCTTTACTAACATGATGCAAAGAATTTTTCTCATCAATGGAGAAATATGATACACAGGGCCTGTGTTGAAATTTCCAGGGAAAGAGCTAGCTCTCTCTCTCTCAACTTTGATTAATTATTTGTTTATTTATTAGAGTGAAATGCAGAATGGTACAGCTGAATTATTTTCCTAATAACATTAAATTGCTGATAATTTTATTGATCCATTTTATAACAAATTGACTTTGGACTATTATTATTATTTTGTTTATTCCTTCTTCACCAAAAAAAAAAAAATTCTATGAATCATGAAGACCATTAATAAGTAGTAGATTTAGTATGAAAAATGTAATTATACAAGATAAGTTAGTCGTGGCTATACCCAGGGCTGATATTCAATTGATAGGCATTGCTAGGCTCTTATCAATTGTTGACATAATGAAATACTTAAGGTAGGTAAATAGCCTTTGTCCTAAGCCACCCGAATAACCACCCGTGGTTGCAGCCCTGTGTCCCTGGGAGGTGCGTACATAGGGTGCCTGTGGCTAATCATAAATACCAGCCTCTGAATGTACACTGCCACGTGCTGGCCCAGCCTCCAGTGGATGAGACAATGTCCTTGCCAGTGCCACTATCATTATGGTGGGTTAACTCTAGGTGCCTATCAGTCCCTCAAGGCCAGCGGCAGGGAGTAGCTGGTACTCCCACAGAGTATGACCTTCTCGTGCCTGACTGTGACAACGGGGACCTCCATATCATACCAATTAGATCTTTAAGTGTTTTGAATATCATTCCTTGCTTGATACAAAAGTAATAGGAAACAATCCAAGGACGACAATGCTATCAGTTTGGACAATATTATCTTAAAGAGTGTGATGGAAAATTCGAGGAAGATGAACAAAAAAAGAAAAAGTTACAGGGAGACATGTGTGTTTGTGTGTGTGTGTGTATGCACATGCTAGTCAACTCTGCATAGATGGTGGGAACAAGCGGTGAGTGAACAATTACAGGTTGGCTAGTTAACCCAGATCTTGTGCTTTCCCAAATTAATTCCTAATTAGGAGCTGTTGAATAGAATTAGCAAAAGCTAGGAATGGAGAGGAGAATGAAAACTGATAGGTTTTCTTGCCACAGTGTTGGATCACTCAACTTTCCAAAATTCATTCAATGTTATAATTCAAAAGCACACATAGATGCTAAGTAGAAACAACAACAGTAAACATCTCTATAAAAGGGGCCTCTACCAACTCTGTAAATACCTCATGGCAGAGTGAATTTCTATTCTGAAAGTCCTTCCTTTTATCCAAACTAAATTTATCACTGCCTTCAAAAATTTTTCTCACTCTTTTTTCCTTTTCTTCCAACTCTCTGGTTATGAGCAGGAACTAAGTATTATTTTGTGTATAATGTTCACTCTGTACTTAAAGTCAATAAATTATACGTGTCACAATTTCTTTCCAAAAATTATTTAATATAGCTATCTACTATTTTTTAATGCAGTATGTTAAGCCTTCACTTATTTATATCAATAGTTCAATGAAAATAGCAGCTCTTCACTGTTAAAACATAAAACAATACAAAATGAAAACAAACACACAAATAAAAGGGAAAAAGACACAGTTTTCCGGGTAAACATTTTAGAAATGAAGTAGCATGGCAACTGGAATCAAGGCTTAAATTGTCTATAGGACAGTACATGAATGCTACTCAAAGTTATTTTAATCTATGGCTCTTACAGATAATGCAAGACAAAAAAAAAAGAATAATAAGTATATGTATTGCAGGGAAGAAATCCACACAATATTCCATCCAGGCTGCTAGTCACTTGATAATCAATTCTAAAATGCTCGTATTGAAGTTTAGCAATAAACAGGAATAGAAACAAGAAAAACGAGGACAGTAGACAAGATTTCACCCTCAACCTTGTGATGGATTACCTAAGATTAAGGTCCAATAATTTCCAATGTATCTCATCAAATATTACTTTAAAATGTAAACATATAGAGACTGGTGATAATCACAAATAGCCCTTACTCTACACAATAAAGTAATTGGGAAAACCTGCATTGTCCTAGCGCAACTGATTGATGGTACCCAACTCCAATATGCATACACAGAGACCATGGGCCCTGGTAAAGTGAACACCGCTCTGTGCCAGTCCTGCGTGCTGATGCCAGGGAGCTGGATGCCATGAATATACTCGGGAATTTCCGAACGGCTTAATTTTGACGGTAAGAAATCCAATAAGGGAGTGTTCTGAATCAAAAAAGAATATGTCATGACAAAATGTACACAGAAATCAAGGGACCCATTAAACTAAACATGAGTACCTTTAACTTAAAATGGGAAGGAAATCAGAATGAACATTTTCCCTGGGTGACTTAAAAACTCTACTTTGGACAAGGGTAAGCTAAAAAGTGCAAAATGAATTCATCCGGAAATATTCACTTATTTGTCAACCTGTGTAACACAGGGTTAGGATTTCATTACCCACTTACATCAGGCCATACCTTGATATTTTTAAAAAGTGTAGTAACTTATGCCTATAGTTACCCTAAAGTAAAATTTGAAGGATGTGTCCTTTCGGGAAAGTAAAGCAACACAGGATGGATGTTGACTAGAAGGGGGTGGACACAAGCAAGCCAAAGCGCTTGTCTTGGGTAAAACTCCTGGGTTCCTGAATGGGAATGGTGAAACTTTACTCAGGTGTTGGAGATGGCCAAGCTATCACAATTTTTTAAGCCTTCTTGGCCTCCATTTATTTCACAAGTAAGAGAGAATTTAGATTTTTTGAAATTAATATGTAAATGAATTATTCTTTGTTTAAGTTCTAGAAATCTCCCTGCAATTGTATTTATATAGGTAACCGGTTACCCTGTGGGGAAAACTGATAAAGGAGTATCTGGCACCACAGTTATGTCCTCTAGTTACATGAACAGATGGAAAAGGGAAATGACAGCTTCTGAGTGCAGTGGGAATGTACCTCCTAACTACCTCAGTGCGCCCCTTGAACCAATTCCCACTGTGTGGTTTGGCCCCATCTTAAGGTTAAATGAATTTGAGAAAGCATTAGTGTAGTTTCCGTGGTGTTAGAATGGCTTGTTTTTTCTAAGACACCTTACAGAATCTGTCCTCACCTTTGCCAAGTACTTAACACAGGCCACGGCAATTTTCTATTTGTGTGTCTCTATGTCCCATCTGGTTCTGAGCTCTTTAAAGACAGAGACCTTGGAGTTTTTCTTAATCTCTATTATCTCTCTCCCTTTTTCTCCCTTTTCAAACCCGGTGCCTCACATAAAGTGAGAGATCAATACACACATGAAAGAATGAAGTTTCTTGAGAGCACTGTGCACCCCAGCTACCATTACAAGGTTTGGGGAACTTCCTGCTGGCCTTCTCTCCAGTGTCAGGAAATTCATTTCCCAATCATACAGAGGCTTGCAAGCTCTTTTAATGAGAAAGAGAGTTTCTGCAAACACCCCAAACGTCACTGAAGAGATGCTAATGGGAGTGACAAAGGTGCCATCATCTAGGAGAACTGCTGCCAATGGAACAACTGCCTAAGAGATTCACCAGAAGGAGGCATGGAGGGGCCAGCGTCTTGGGGCCTCTCTAAAGGAGAGTAGCTGGGAGGAATGGGTTTGAGGCTGTGAGAAGGGGCACTGCTTAATGCTGGCATTGAGCAGAATCTAATTCAGAAAGACTTCTTGCTCCTGTTCTTGATATCTAGGAGCAAAGTAAATATTGTGGGTTTTCAATATTCTCAAAAGAGCCAACTACATCACCTACAAAGACAGAGGTTTCAGATTCCCAAGAAAATAAACGACCAAGAAAAGAGGATTATATATTGTCTCTTTGATATTTCTAAATGCTGAGACCTCTTTATCGTTACATGATTAGTTCACATATATATGAAAGGAGACAATACAGTGGAAGGAGAGCTTTGGTATCAACCATAGCTAGACTCCAACTCTAGCCTTTACCAACTGCGTAAGTCACCTTGGGCAGGTGCTCGACCTCTGTCACAGACTCAGTTTCCTTGGTAAACCCATAGTGAAAACTTTCTCTTAATGTTGCTGGGAAAATTGGAAATACTACATGTCAAGTGCCTAGAGCTCTGTACGCCATCAATGGTAGCTACTATTATTCACATTTTTACAAAACACCATTTCAGAAACTAGAGTCATCATTTTAGCCCTGCTTTCTTAAAGAAGACATTGATGAGTTTGTCAAATTCAAAGATGAGAAATGAGAGGAGGGGAGAAAAGGAACATTTTGCTAATGAAATTTAAGGGAAATGTGTCAGTTACAAAGGTATGAGACAGCGCTAACATAGAAAACAAGCAGAAAGGATTCGGGAGGGAGGGAGGAAAAGCAAACCCATCTTGAGACCTTAAATCATTGTGTAATTTGCAGGTTCAGACTTCTTACTACTTAACAAAGTGTGTGCTTTAAAGAGAAAATTTCATCTATTTCTTTTACCAAAAAAAAAACCAATAATTGTCATGCTCTATTTATTCTCAGAAGTACAAAACCGGGAAAAATAAAACAAATTTAGTGGTACTGTTCTCTTCTATAGTCTTTTTCCAGCTGGCAAAGACCTCACACAAAAAGTAGTTTGTTTGATTTATTTCAGAGACCCAAGATGGGAAAAATAACTTAAGGTAATTTTTCTAGCTTAATTTAGTTCATTTAATATTTAATGACTTAATGGAGCAGTCTGCATGTTCTAAGTGTGTCAAAGAATAGAAATGCAATTTGGGAAAAAACTCAAAATTTGCAAAAAGTTACTTGATTTTTAAAGTTCTTAGCCACTATAAGTAATTCTGCAGAAATATTTGATTCTATTTAAATGGGAATACAGTTGTGTTTTTTATGCAATTCTGTGATCCATCAAAGTATCCTGACCTACTCTATTCTTGATCTATACATACTTATCCTTTCACTGGTCTAACAGGTATATATTTAAAGATAAATGACTATGTGCAAAGCACTCTCGAGAGCCTGTGCGATTTCCAAGGCCCACACTCAATCAGTCATCAAACACTCTACTGACATAAGCTTCCTAAATTTGAGAGCTAAAATAGGCATAGAAATAATTACAAGACAGTGCAAAAGATAGCCAGTGGTACATTTTCCATCATGCTGTGGAAGTACAGCAGGAAGGTAGATTTATTGTGACATAGAGAAACAAAAAAATTTTGATAATAAAGGTCAAAAATTTAGTACTCAGGTTTCTATGAAAGTAAGTCAAGGGAGAGGGCTCAAGAAGGCACTGGAGACATTAGATGCCAGTTCTCCTCACACAGAAGAACCAAAGTTGCATCTGAATAATCATAACCTGAACAGAATATTAAGGGCAGAGTGCTGGAGCATAGTGGAAAACTCATGGGAAGGAGGGGAGTTACAGAAAAAGAAGGAAGCAAGAGGCTGGCAGAGATCGGTTAGGCACCCTGAAGGACTTGGCACTGTGTGGGAAGGGCAGGTAGGGGTGTTTGGGCTCCCCCTGCCCCTGCAGCAGACTGCTGGCATTGGAACTGTCACAGAGCTCCTCTGCCCTCATGAAGCAGAACACTGGTGTGGGTGTTGATTTGGGGACTTCTCATGGGCGTGACACTAGACTGAAAACTCACCCCAGGTCACTCACCCTTCCCCTGAACTCGGGCAGGGGTGGTGAGGTGCCATACTCAGGCTGCAGCTATCAGGGGACTGTGATCTGCCCAGGGATCTTCATTCTTTGTGTCTCCACATCACAGGAGCCCCCAGTGACATTCCCCAGTGCCCACTGAAAGGATGGCAGCTGCACAGGGCTGGCTGGTCCAAGGGGAGCTGTCGGGTTCCCAGCAGTCTATCCTTCAGGGAGTGCTGCTCCTAAAGGAAGGGAGAGTGCAGCACACCACGGGAGCCATGCCTTGGGAGGAAGGAAACCAGACCGTATACTCTCTAAAGCCAAGAGCTCCCCGCTTGTGGGGGGGCGGGGCATTGGCTGCACCACTTCCAGCAGATACACAAGCTGTGCTTGGCTTTGCAAGGGAGGAGTGTAATCCCATCCTACTGGGTGAGATACCTGAGTGCTCAGGTCTGATGTGGAGAGAGGGAATTTCCCTCCCCATCCACATACTGCTGCAGACACAGCCATGGCTGTTCCTACTGGAAGTTGGAACAGGCATACCAGAGGACTGCCTTTCTGGGGCTCTTAGGGGTACCTGAGTTCCCACTGGAGTGTAGCCACCAGGCTCAGACTTGAGCAAAAGGTGGGGTCCCTCCTCCTTTTGCCCAGAGTAGCAGTGTCTCAGTAGCAGAGAGCAGGAGAGCTGGGGAGCTCCATGTTTTGAGCTGAGGGAGGAGGCTTTGCACCACAGTCATTCTGGTGATGAGTGATGGAGCAGGGGTCTATTATGACCTTTGGCTACATTGCAGCCTGGAGACAGACAGCAATGTCTAACTGAACTGAGTTTCCTGAGCATCAGGATAGGGGCACGACAGGGAAACAGACTGTGTTCCAGCCTGCCAAAGTTGTGGTGCTAGGGAAGCATCCTTTACCTTTGGAGAGACTACAGTGCATTCCACCAGAAGCTCCCTGCCACCCTCATTAGGGACTGGTATTTGTGCTCCTCATGTGGGACCTGAGGACAGGCTTGTCCAGTACAGCTACACCCAGCTTCATCTCCCACCCTCCAGGGCTTAGCAGGGAGCTCAGGCCACTAGGCATTCCACAGACCAGCCCATTGCCTGCAGCAATTGAGAGCTACAGGAAGATCAGACATAAACCCAAGTGCTACTGCCACAGCTGGCTTTTACTAATAATCACCACCTAGTGGCCTTGAGATCAAACTGCAGAACCAATACAAAATCCGCTGACACAAGTGCACAGTGTTAGGAATAGATAAGTTTCTTGAGATCTCCATTGGCCCCTCAGAAGGTCATGAGCCTAGTCACATGCCCAACACATTGTTACTGCAACCAGCATTTGAGAAAGCAATCACACTACAGCTATCTATAAGCAAGGAATACATACAGAGTCATTGCCACTGAACACACCCAGAAGCAAAATCAAACAACCATACACTACATTATAGTCACCCTTAAGGAAAAAAACAAGCAAACAAGTCCTATCCAAATGAAAGTAAATTCAAAAATAAGAAGATGAGATGTTTCTCCAGATGAGAAGGAACCAGCATAACAATTCTGGCAGTAGAAAAAACAGAGTGTAATGACATACCCTACAGATGACACTTGCTCTCTAGCAATGGATCTTAACCAAAATGAAAATTCTGAAATGCCACATAAAGAATTCAAAATATAGATTGTCAACAATCTCAATGAGATACAAGAGAAATATGAAAACCAATACAAAGAAATCAGAAAATTAATTCAGGATATGAAAGAAAAAATTACCAAAGAGATATATATTTCAAAAAAAAGCAAGCAGAAATTCTAGAAATGAAAAATTCATTAAAGGAATTCAAAATTACAGTTAAAAGCTGCAACAATAGATTAGACCAAGCAGAGAAAAGAACGCAGAACTTGAAAACAGATCCTTAGAATTAACTAAGACAAAAATAATAAAAAAAAGAATTTAATAAAATGAACAAAACCTTAGAGAACTATGGAATTATGTAAAGAGTCCAAACCTATGAATCACAAGTATTCCTGAGGGAGAAGAAAAAGCAAAAACTTTGAAAAACCTATTTGAAGATAAAATTGAGGAAAACTTTTCTAGTCTCACTAGAGATTTAGACAATCAGATAAAAGAGGCTCAGAGAACTTTAAGGAAATATACTGTACAAAGGACTTCATCAAGACTAAAGTCAACATGAATTTTAAAAAATTCTAAAATCAGCAAAAGGAAAGCATCTAGTCACCTGTAAAGGAAAGCCCATCACACTAACATCAGACATATCAGCAGAAATCTTACAAGCAAGGGAGATTGCTTTTTAAAGAAAAAAATGTCAACTATGAATTTTATACCCTGCTAGCATAAGCTTTAAAATTGAAGGAGAAATAAAGTCTTTTGCAGAAAAATAAATTCTGAGGGAATTTGTTACCACTAGATTGGCCCTATAAGAAATGCTGAAGGAAGTTCTAACTCGATACTCACCATTATACAACCACACAAAAGTTAAAACTCAGAAGTCTTACAAAACAATTACACAAATAGGCTACAAAGCAACTAGATAACAATTAACATGGCACACATTAATATTAATTTTGAACATAAATGGATTAAATGCCTGCTTGAGAGATATAGATGGACAGAGTGGTAAAAAAACAAAACAAAAACAAAAACAAAAACAAAAACAAACCATGACCCAACTTTATACTGCTTAGAAGAAATCCATCTTACTATTAAAGACACTTATAGATTGGAGATAAAGGGGTAAAAAAAGATATTCCATGTGAACAGAAACCAAAAGTGAGGAGGAGTTCTATACTTATATCAGATAAAACAGACTTTAAATTAACAACAGTAAAAAATGACAAAGGAGATCATTATATAATGATAATGGGATCAATTCAATAAGAAGATATAATAATCCTAAATATAGATGTACCTGATATTGGAGCAACCAGATTCATAAAACAAATTTTAGCAAACCTAAGAAAAGAGATAGATGGCAATGCAATAATAGTGAGGAACTTCAACACCCCAATGACAGCACTAGACAGATCATCAAAACAGAATGTCAACAAAAAAACATTGGACCTAACTTGGACTTCAGACGAAATAGGCCTAACAGACATTTACAGAACATTCTACTCAACGACCACAGAATATACATTTTTCTCATCAGTGCAAGGAACATTCTCCAAGATAGACCATATATTAGGCCACTAAACAAGTCCCAATAAATTTTTAAAAATTGAAATCGTATCTAGTATCTTATTATGTCACAGTGGAATGAAACTAGAAATCAATTCCAAAAGGAACCCTTGAAACTACACAAATATATGGAATTAAACAACCTGCTCCTGCATGATCTGTGGGTCAACAATGAAATTAAGATGGAAGTCAAAAAATCTTTTAAAATGAATGAAAAAGCAGGCACAACATACTAAAACCTCTGGGATACAGCAAAAGCAATGCTAAAATGGAAGTTTATAATGTTAAAGCCTACATCAAAAAAAATAGAACACAAATTAACAAACTAACATCACACCTCAAGGAACTAGAAAAACAAGAAAAAATAAAAAACTAAGGTGTCAGAGGACAAGAAGTAACACAGAACAGAGCAGAACTAAATTTATATTAAGACCACAAAACAAAACAAACAAACAAAAAACAATATAAAGGATCAACAAAACAAGAAGTTTTTTCTTTGAACAGATAAACAAAATTGATGGATGGCTAGCTAGACTTACCAAACAAAAAAGAGAGAAGGTTCAAATAAACACAATTAGAAATGGAAAAGGAGACATTACAACTGATACCAAAGAAATACCAAAGATCAGAGACTACTATGAACAACTCTATACTCACAAATTAGAAAACCTAAAGGAAATGGATAAATTCCTAGAAACATACAACCTCCCAAGTTTGAACTGGAAATAAATACAAATCCGAAACAGAACAAGATGAGTTGTGAGACTGAATCAGTAAAAAAAAAATTCCCAACAAAAAAAAACCCAGCACTAGATGAATTCACAGCTGAATTCTACCATATGTACAAAGAAGAAGTAGTACCAATCCTACTAAAACACTTCCAAAAAAATCAAGGAGGAGGGGATTCCTTCTTAACTTGTTCTATGAAGCCCATATTACCTTGTTACCAAAGCCAGGCAAGGATACAACAAAAAGAGAAAACTACAGACCAATATCCCTTATGAACATAGATGTAAAAATCTTCAACATAATATTAACAAACTTAATCCAACAGCACATCAAAAAGATAATATATCACAATCAAGTGGGTTTTATTCCAGGGATGGAAGGATGGTTCAACATATGCACATCAATAGATGTAATCCACTACATAAAAACAATTAAAAGCAAAAACT
>NW_012141524.1:3604866-3611923 GCF_000956105.1 Propithecus coquereli
AGTGATAAAAAATAAAACGAAAAAAGAAAAGAAACAACCCTATTAAAAAGTGGGCAAAGGACATGAATAGATATTTTTCAAAAGAAGACATACAAATAATCAACCAGCATATGAAAAAATGCTCAACATCACTAATCATCAGAGAAATGTAAATTAAAACCACAATGAGGTAACATGTTACACCAATCAGAATGACTATTATTAAAAAGTCGAGACACAATAGACGTTAGCTAGAATGTGGAGAAAAAGGAGCACTTATACATTTTTATTGGGGATGTAAATTAGTGCCACCTCTATGGAAAACAGTATGGAGATTTCTCAAAGAAGTAAAAGTAGAACTATCATTTGATCCAGCCATTCCCCTACTAGATATATACCCATAGGAAAAGAAAGCATCATATCAAAAAATACCTGCGCTCATATGTTTACTATAGCACTATTCACAATAGAAAAGATATGGGATCAACCTAAGTGTCCATCACCTAATGATTGGATAAATAAAATGTGGCACGCACATGCACACACACATACACACATACACATACACTGGAATACTATTCAGCCATAAGAAAGAATGAAATCATGTCTTTTGCAGCAATGTGGATGGAACTGAAGGCCATTATCTTACTTGAAATATCTCAAAACCATAAAGTCAAATGCCACATGCTCTCACTTACAAGTGGGAGCTAAATAGTGTGCACATATGGATATAGAGAGTGGAATAATGGACATTGGAGACTGTGAAGGGTCAGAGGTTGGGAAGGTGGGAGGGGGGTTAGGGAGAAGAAATTACTTAATGGGCACAATGTACACTATTTGGGTGATAATTACACTAAAGGCCTAGACTTCAGCACTATGTAATATATCCAAGTAACAAAACTGAATTTGTACTCCCTAAATCTATAAAAATCAAAAACAGTTTAAGAAAGAGTAAGTCAAATAATATAGGATTTGGGCCAAATGCCCCACATTTGCCAATACAATGAGGACTACACAAAATAAATCTCTAGGTCAGGTTGTAACCTTTGAAGCAGGTAGCTGCTGAGCTGGGGTGGAAGAGAAAACGTTCATATGTTAGAACTCTAGGTGGAGGGAAAGCTAAAAAGAAAGTCACGGAAACAGAAAGTACGACATCTGGATAGGGAACACATACAATGTTCAATGTGATAGATGCATAAGTTATGTAAAAGAGATCAGTGGATAATATGATATTGATAGTTTAGCATACACAGAATGATAAAGGGCTAAAGTGACCTGCATCTATTCCACAAACGGTACAAAAGTGATGGGCACAAGGGAGAAATGAGAAGCGTGTAATTCAAGTAGGAGACACACTGGGCCAATCACAACCCTTCCAACAAAGTGCGGCTAACTTTCCAGATACCTTATAAATTTATCTACCTGTTTTGCTATAAAGTGGATTTTAAGCCAACTCTTTCATTCACCCATCACATGGTAATGATAATTACATCTGAAGATAGCCCCATTTAGATGTGAAATGAAAGAACACTCTTCTATAAAGTATTTTTCTAGCGATTATCACGTCGATCTAAATGGTCTATTTCTCAACCAAATTTGGTTTATTTTAAAATATTTACTTATATACTTAACTTTATAATATGGCATAGAAGTCTACTGCATAATTCTTGAAGATGTGTCTCTTAAACTGCTTCCTTTGATGCCAGTTTTTATAGACAATATGATAGTTATGAGCTTCTTTGCTCACTACCCTCCTTAGGATAGATTATCTGCTGGGAAAATTAACATTTTCTCTTCAACTCAGCTAAACTTTGATGTTGACATCCCTAATCTTGTTTGCATAAATAATTTAAATGATGAAATAGTGGGTAGTAAAAAATGACATGGGAGAAATCTCTCACAGTTTTGGGTGGATTTTTTTTTTCTGCCTGAGGATCTTTTTGGATTCCACTTTTATTGCCATGAGACACAACCTTCCCTCTCCATTCGTATGGAGGATAGTGAATAAATTAGAACTAGTTTTCATGTTTCTTATTGAAACACTTCCATTTTTCAGCTTAACAAAAACTGAAATCAGCCTTCCTTGGTTAGTCAAGAGGCAAGAAAAATGGAATGTTAGAGAAAATACTCCAGGCCAGAGATGACTTAAGTATTTTATGAAATATGTATCACCTACAAAACACCCTAAATGTAATGTTTCTCTTGAGAGGTCCCAAGTTTAGCTGTCGTGTCAATAAGTGAGGCTAGATCAGGAGAAATAGTTATCTCCCATGGCTTTGATGATAGTGATTACAGAAGCACAGATCCTGATTGGCACCCAGGAGGCTTGCTTTTCCCAGATCTATAATCTTAAAACAACACTTGGAGTCCAGGCTTCTTTCCATTAAGAATTAATCATTCTTTCTCACATCGTCTGGTTAATCAAAAGCTGAAGTTTAATAATACACCTAATGAGGACTTTAGAAATAGCTCAAAATTTTTAGATTGTTGGGCACTGATCCTCATCAACATATTTTGACTTATTGCTCCTACCTGGGTGGATTCAAGACTAGAGGTAGTTTACTACATATCTTAATAGAACAATCCTCTGCTATTCCCAAAGAGTAAAGGCCAATTAGTTAATGGGACATTCCATCTAAACTTTGTCATTTTCCCCTTTACCAAAGCATAGGTCCAAGTTTCTCAATCAATATTCTTCATGTACAAATGTAGTACACACATTACCACCCTGAGGAAACATGTGCCAAGTATGTACACACCCACACACGCACACATACCAACAGTAACCTGTCCTCTGCTTGGATTCTGTAGAAAGAGCCAAATCTGGGTTAATGTACCAGAAGTCAGTATAGACATGTGATTTCTGAAACTTATTCAAAACCTGTATTTATTATCACTAAAGGAATGAGGATAAATATAATAAGAATAATCACTTGAGAGAGCAAAAAAAAAAATTGTGTAGTATGAAATGGATCTGTTCTCTGGTACCTTCATCTTTTGAACTGTATCTTAACGACACAGAGTTTTAAAATACTTACAAAGATACTGCAATTGCCTTCTGATTTTGTCCCCTCTTATCCCATTCCAATCTACTCTCATCACTGTGGGCAGGAAATTTCTTTCTAAAATTAAACCAAATCCAGCTCCCTGAACGTCTAAAACGTTTCAATGGCTTTCCGTGAGTCTTCAAGGAGAAGCTAATATGGCTTAGTGGGCTCCTTGTTTTCTGGCATTTGCCTGACTTATAGACTCATTTCTTGTCCTCCCTTTTCTAAAATCATGCAAACAAATTATACTGAAATACTTGCCTCCTTGCAATCATATCAATATTTTTAACTTTCTAGAATGGCCCCCTCCACACAGCCAGCCCTCTAGAGAGGATTTGACCTGGTTAACTTCTACTCATATTTCTAGAATTGGTTCAGGTCTTATCTTCTTGAAGAAGGTCATCCTGACACTCCAGGATAAATTAGGTGTTCCTGCCTGGAACTTCATTGTTACAATTGACTGCTCAAATGTTTACTGATGAATGAAAGATCCGAATGCATGCTTCTCTACTATAGAGAATGTAGTGACAAGATTCTTCTTATACACTAATGATAAGATCTTATTGGGTGAATGGGCACTGACAATAGAAAAATGACTCTAGTCTCAACAATTCTTAGGAAAGATGACTTATGATTTAACATCTCAATATTAAACCTTCATGGAAAAAGTTAATTTTTATGCATAAAAATGCCATATATCATGCAAATTTACATATAAAAGTTTTTGGTACTAATTTTTCTGAGCTAATTCATTGCTCAAGTCCTGATTTCCCATGCAAGTATTATTGATATTATTCTACTATAGTAGTTCAAGAGAGTTGACTCCCAATTTTCAGAACTGAAAGCATTATAGCCAAGCTTTCTGTAGAAATTTGCGGCTTAATTACTCATTCATTTGTGTCCTAAAAGAACTACAAAACTGCTTTGAAGAAAAATTTAGGCCTTCCCTGAAGATAAATGGATGATTTATTGAGGTAATCATTCACACGTGAGTGTTCTTTGGGTATCTCTGATTTTACTAAATTATTTTATTAATGTTATCTTTATTCGTATTTCTACATTTGTCTTAAATTATTCTGAATCCAGAATTAATTCATTTTTATTCAGATTGCTTGGGCTATGATTACTATTTATTAATAATTTAAGCAGCTTATGGCTGGGTCTAACAGATGTTTGCATTCAGACAAAGTACAAAGTGCCACATGACAAGGTAGAAGCTAATAAAACAATGAGGGAGTTTATAGAATTTGGGCTTTATTTTTTAGCCACCATTTGCATTTCAATCTTCAGTAGGCTAACAGAAAAACATGTCAGCCATCATGTAGGTATACTAAAATGAGTAAAAGATGTAATAAATTAAGAGAATCAATTATTCATTCATTCAACAAACATTTATTTGGCACTCACTGTCTGCCAGGCATCGTGTAAGTTTCAGTGTGCTATAGGCCATTTCAGAGGGAATTGGTGGGGGTGGGGGGAATATTAATAGTTTGCATCAAGTTTTTTAATGATAAAATTATTGAAATTTGGATTTTTCCATCACATAGGATTTTAAAATTTCTGTCTAGTTTCCTGAGTCCTAACCAAGCTGATCAGATTATTCTGTTTTCTTTTATATTCCAATATGGAAGTGCTCAGTGAGTTTTTAGTTAAAAATTCTGTGTACTTCTCTTTCTGTCTAAAAATATCATTTGTTCGTTATTTCTTTTTCTAATGAGGCTGGATATTTCAATACGTCTTTTTTTTTAATATGTTGACAATTGCTAACATTTATTGAATACTTACCATGTTCTAAGTACTAAGTGTTTTAAAAATAGTATTTGTTTAAATTCTCTTTAGAACAAACCTATGAAGTACGTACTATTATCTTGCACATTTGTTAAATGGATAAAGTAAGTCACGTTGGTAAGTGAATTAAGCCAGTAAAACTATTCTGAGAGATAATGGGGAGTCTTGGGTTCAAGTCCAGATCTGACTGTGTCTTCATAATCTGCATATTTTATTCTTGTAAATGCTACTACACTGCATCTCAGAATAAATATCCTACCCAATAGTAACACAAAATACCTGAGCCAGATGTAGCAAAACTAATAGCTATTCTTCTTGAGCACATAGTTATACTTCATTTCTCAGAAAAGGCCACAGACTTGAGTGTTAGTCAATAGAATACAGGTGGAAGCAAATTTTGCCATTTTTAACATAAGGCTTTTAAGAAGTTAGTGTATCTTCTCACATCCCTTTATCCCATTCCTTCAGCTGACTCCAGACAGGGACTCTATGACACAAAAACCAAAGGACACAACCCCAAATCACTGGGAACCTGAATCACTACATGGAGAGAAAGTTGGTCCCTGGCTGCTGCACCAACAGGAAAGAAACATCTATCACTGTGAAGGCATTTATGACTCTATTTATTTATACCCAAGAGCTAGTCTACCTAACCAATACGCAGAGTTTTTCATTGAAAATAATGTTTTGATTATTTGTTACCTATTTCTTACGATAATCCAAATTGAGAAATTATACTTTGTGGGCATATTTCTCAAGATGATACAGAAGTATTGTCTTTATTTCTCTTTATATTTTATTATGTCACCCTATTAATTTCCTATGAATTTTTTTGAGTGCTTTATGAAATAAAGTGAGAAAGAAAAAGAAACGAAGGAAGAAAAGAAAGAAGAAAGGGAGGGAGATAGAAGGAAAGAGAAAGAAAGGAAAAATTTGAGTGATGAAAAAGGAAAGAAAGGAACAGGTTAGACACAAAGAGAACTCGTGGGAGTGTAATTGGGGAATGTGAGAAATTCTGCAGGTTAGCCAACACAAACCCTTTCTTCTTAGTCTGTTTCTACTATAGGGGCATAGATATGAAATATTTTCTTAGTCATGCTCTTTCTTAGCTGCCACTTCAGAAAGCAGTGAGTCATAAGCAGGAATCTGCTAGGTTTTTCTGGGAAAGATTTAGCACTTAGGATGAAAGGGACAGATGAAGCTGCCCTGCTGCTTTTCCCTTCTTCCTTCTCTCTGCCCTAAATAGAAAGGAGATATTTGGATTTGGGATGACTGTCTTGTGACCGAGATGTGAGAAGTCTGAAAAAACTCTAAGAAAACTCTGGAGATGTCACTGAGACATAACTGAGCTGGCTAAGTGCATGCAGAAGCCTCCTGCCTCAAATCTTCTATGGTCAGAAAAAGAAATCCCTATTTTTCAGCTGATTTTAACTGGGATTCTATTTCTCATAGCTGAAAAGCTTCATATTTGACTTAGGAACATTAAAAGAAAGACAGAACCTGAGAGGATGGAATTACTTGAGTGGTGAAAAAGGTCAAGGACAGGTAATTTGAGTGTAATGGCCCAAAAGGATGGTGGCATGAAACAGTGGAGCCATTTGGGGAGGGGAGACAAATTTATTTGGAGCATCTCAAGATGCATCTAGAGCAATCAGATATATGGTCTATTCTCTGTTATAGGAGTTGCCTGCAGCTTTCCCTTGGCAGGGATGGCTGAGCCGAGGTGGTGGTTAAACATCACTAGGAATGGAAATGCAAAGAACAATAGGGAGCATCTACATTCAGTGGGTGTAGAAAAGAAGAAATTCTTACTATAAACAAGAAATGAAACATAGAGAAATACGGAAGTAAGGCAGAGCTCCAAAAAGATGGGTTGGTCAAGAATATAAAGTATATGCCTTCAAAGACAAATAATGAAAACCACCTTCAAACTGATGTCTCTTGCCACTTGCTGGCCTTCCCTTGTGATACCATTCTCTACTCTGACCCTACGTTTAGTTTTCCTTGGCCTCCCCCTCTTGCTACATCTCAGGCTTTCTCCTCAGTTAAGAAAAGCTCCAGCATCTTCAATTCATATGTGAATCAAGGTCACACTATCAATTGTTCTTTTCATTAATTCATTCATTTTCTTCTTTTTTTTTTTTTTTTTTGAGACAAAGTCTTACTGTGTTGCCCAGGCTAGAGTGAGTGCAGTGATCCTAGCTCACAACAACCTCAAACTCCTGGGCTCAAGCGATCCTCCT
>NW_012141524.1:3612087-3614439 GCF_000956105.1 Propithecus coquereli
GCCTCATTTTCTTCTTTGATGACTACTGGAAATGTAGTGTTTTCTTTCTTTCCTTCAAAATCAATTTCTATACCACTTACAACCGAATCAGGAAAAGATAGACAACCCAATAGAAAAATGGGCAAGATACTTGAACAAGCATTTCATATAAGAGATCCAGAAAGCCAATAAATACTTGAAAGATTCTCAACCCTATCAATAATCAGAGAATTGCAAACTAAAACTCCCATATGCTACCTCTACAAACTAATCAGAATAGCTAAAATTATAGACTGACAATAGTAACTATTGGTAAGGATGAAATGCAAAAGAAAGTCTCATATACGGTGATAAGAGTATAAGCTGAATTGATATGACACTTTTAGAAAACTGGCATTATTGATTAGAGATGAATATACATATACCTGATGAGACAGAAATTCTGCTTTGGATTGGAGCTGTTCATTACTACTTTCATTGATTTAATTGAGAGTTCTATGAGAATTTGACTTGGTAGGCACTTACATTTTTTAAGTGAAAGAAAGCTTGCAAAACACTTAAAGAATGGTTTTAGCAATCAAAGTACTTAAATATAAGAATTACATATAAAACCTAAATAAACAAATTTGCCTTGCTTTTCAATGGGAAATAAAAGAAAGCATATATCTGAGCCACTTCATAACTTCGTATTCATTGGGCACAATAGAAAAGGAAGAAACCATTATTTAACAGCAGAATGTGTACCAGTCCATTACATGTTTTATTCTCTTCATTCTCACACTGAATTTATGAGGTGGGAGCCATTACCCCAAATTAGCACTTTAGAAAACAGAGGTGCAAAAAAGTCAAGTGATTTGCCCAAGATTATATAACAATTAAATGACCTCGCCAAGACTTGAACCTCAGACTGTGTGATTCCAAAACCCGTGGTCTTTCTTCTCTATCTTCCCATCTCATATCTATGAAGGTTAATGACACATGCCTGTGTACGAAGGGGACAGGGACTGCTGATTCCTTGCATAACATTTTAAAATGTGATTTTTTATTGGCCTCTCTTTATTTTGGTGCTTAACATTTAATATCTAAATTAAGAAGACATTATCTTTATATCTTTTGTAATGCACCACTTTCACAGTTATCCATCAAACCAGTTGGAAGTCGTGGTTGGAAATTCCTAGAGACTGCTAATAACGGTGCTAAATTTCTTTTCATTAGTTCCATTCATTAGCTTCAATAACTGAATATATTAACTAGACCTCACACATATATTAATCCCATAACTTATTAATGTTCAGAATAAAATTCAATTGTCACATTTTTAAATACATGACTTGATTACTGAATGAAACAGGACTGTTATTTAAGGATTTAAAATATAAATTGTGAGTGTTGGATGTTGCCCTTCTGATATTTTTTTCAAGCAAATAAAAACTAAAAACACTTTTTACAAACAGTTATACACAGAAACACAACTTCAGAATGGAAAACTGTTTAAGGGCAATTTAGTAGTGTGTAGGGGGAAAAAAGCCCTCTTGTTATAGGCAGTATAAAAATTTCCCAAGATTCTTAGGAATAAAATGGCCTTCTTAAAGTAACTTGTGGAAAACTTGATCTACTGATAAAATTTAAATCTACATTTCTCCATCTTTAGATACCTAGGGTTAAGTGAGAGCTGATTTATAGTTAGAATGAGTTATACTATGACAAAATACCAAATTGAGTTTCTAACAGTCCTAACACGTAGTTCCTATCCTAAGTATTTTGTCTGCCATCCTACGTATTTTGACCAAGCAGTTGAAGTACCAATGACATCACCTGCAGGAAGCTTGCCTGTCCTGCTGACTGGAGGCAAACACCAAGAGAGAGCAGCTGTTAGTAAGGAGGTGAGACCACAGAAGTGGCAAAAAGTGATTTAAATAGAGATGCCCAAAGCAAAAAAAAGACTACCATTTTTTTTTTTTAAATGTAAGGCTTATTCTTTTCTTAACTCTTAACATAATCTTACACAGACACAAACAAAGGTACTTCCCTAGATGCGCAGTTAGAACCTTCTTCAGCCGGGTGATGGTCAGGGTGAGGTGGGAAGGAGGAAAGGATGCCTACCTTTGCTTGTCCAGCTTTGGTGATGGCAGGTATATTAAAGAACTGCCCAGTATAAAAATGCAGCCCACTGAACAGGATCACTGCAATTGAGTCTCCTTCCTTCTCAATTACTTCAAGGATATCCTCCATTCTTAAGGTTTCTTCCCCCTAAGTCAAGTTAGGCACAAGTTATGTCATATCAACAATAATACTTTTGCCACTTCATATTCACCCATCTAAATTTCACCATGAACTCTTTTCCATCATGAGAAAAATCAAAAATTATTTTCA
>NW_012141524.1:3615570-3635664 GCF_000956105.1 Propithecus coquereli
GAATTCTCAAGAATGGTCTCAAGACTATGATTAACTCATGAGACCCTAAAACCCTGGTCACTTATAACATTAAAACTTGTGATAATTAGCACCTATATTCGTTTATGTTATAAGTTAACAATTTATATCCTCTCACAGGTGTGAGAACTTTTAATCTCATTAATTTATTGCATGTGGGCAAATGGAAATGAATAGAGTGCTCTTTAATTTGTTCAAAGTAATTCTGGGTTGAAAGAAGTAATTGTTCAGACATTGGTTTAGCAGCCTGGGAGCATCATATGTGAAACCAAAAATTTATTCTGTATAATTCTCTTAGTGACAAATTACACAAGCTGCAGGGTTTATATGTCAAAGTCTGTGCAGCTGAGCCTTATATCTCTATTAATATAAAATACACACTGTTTTAGATCGTGAACATATGGTCAAGCCTGATTAGATGTATCCTTTGTTACCTGTTTAAATATAAGGATTCTCAAAGGGATAAAGGAATTTTCCCAAAGTCATGTATCCAGTAAGTTGCGAGGTCTGGGATTTCACTGGAGTCTATTAGCTAAGTTGTAAAGCTTAAGTTTTTTCCACTATACCACATCCCTCTTTCTACCCTAGTCTAAACGCAAAGGAAATGCTTGATATTTAGATTAAGGAGGGACATGAAAGATAGTCATCATTCAATTTCAACAAGTATTACTGGTCTTTAACATGATTTTAATGGCATCCAAGGGCAATGCCATTTGAAACTGAAAATGAGACACCAGTTTGCCACCCTCTTCCCATCCCATTGAAGGATATGGAAGACTGCAGTGGTATTAATAGAAAAACAGTTTGCTTGCCGTGTGGCTAGCCCTTGAAAAATAAAAATAAATACACATCTACATTCTTCTCTGTTTTAAGCAAAGTGATCTAATAGTAACAGAACTATAGGTCTTTTATTCTTTCTTGAAAGTTCCATTAAAGTAATCAAGATAATAAACTTGAGGAAAACAAAGAAAAAGATCAATACTAAATAGAAGCATGATGAATATTTATTTCTTTCTCATATACCTCTCTTGGCTTTATAATCCGCATACTTTCCTCAATGTTAAGTCCGTGAAGTTGTAGCTGTGATTCAATAGCATACTGGAAAAGAAAGATAATCTATTTATAACATTAAGCTGAAAGCACCAAAGTACATTAAAAAAAAAAAACACCAAAAACAAATAATAAAATAACAATACAAACATTAAATCCAAGGTCAAGGTTAAGAGACCTAAACAAAACACACTGGAGAAGAACACCTTAATATAATTTACATGCAGGAATCTGAATTTGAAATGTTACATATTAGAGAAGAATGAAAATGTAGAGGTCACCTAGACTTAAGGAGCTACAAGAGATTTTTGGAATAAGATATTAAATCATCTAACTCAAAACCAGAATTTACAAAATAACCAAGGTGAGTAGTATAGACTTGCTATGCCTGAACATAGGATACAGAAATGGCTTAACTTAGAAAGAATAACTTTACTTCCTTGAGAGTACAAGATATGTATGAGAATAAGCAATTACAAGAATTACCTGGAATCTTTTGAAGATATTAAGATTCTGATCCATTTTAGTAAGGTAACAGCTATTAATTTTGACATATCATACCCCAAAATTATAAGGTGTAGGCCAGAATAGTAATAATATAAATAAAGAAATAAAATTTTTCTAACACTGAAACTGAAATATACAATGTACTTTTATTTTTATTATTTTTTTAACTTGCCACTGACTTGAAACTCATATACAATGTACTTTTTATCTGTGTCTGTGTCTAGAACAATCAAATTTCTTATTAAGTAAATCACTGATAAAGTAGCATGTTTTTTTCTAGTGAACCACAAGAAATATTTTTAATTTCTAATACATTTTTTTATAATAAAGCACCAATAATTATGCTAGCATGCTATGAGAATAAAGGGACAAATAAAAGTTTATATTCCTATTCTATATAGCTAAAGAGTTAAGAACTGAGGTTTGTATTGATTTGGTTTCATATACAAATAAAATAGCAACAAGAATTAATAAAACATTTATAACTGCACATGATTTAGACCAGCAGTTTTCTCAATGTCTTTAAAAAGACTAATAAATCAATGTTCCTATTCAATCCTTTCTTCCCTTAGCACATGTTTTACTTGAACAAAAGAAATAAAGTTACAATCTATGAAAAAAATACCTAAATCAAAAGCATATGACAGATCTTTTTATTGTAAGGTTACTTGGAAAAGACTAGTGAATAAACATTCAAGTCAGGAAAATGATATGCTCCTCTAGGAAGAATAGAAAGAACATAAATATAATTTAAAGAAATCCTTACATGATCAGAAGGGAAGGCTTTGGCTTCTAGAAGAATTTTATACCGTGTCGGCGTAGGCTTAAAGAATGATAACTACGATGAAACAGATTTATTGAAAAAGCATTAATGCACAATTTATGCATTTGTTCATTTATACCACGCTTTCATGTTATAATCTCCAGCATTTTAAAGACATTAATTAATTAAACATTTAAGGTGTCTGTTGGGGTACCTTTTCAATTAGCCTTGTTTCCAGTGAATTATAAACAGAAAGAAGATACTGGCTCATTATGTTTATCAATAAAAAAGCCAACTCAGGGGAAAATGTGAATCAGATAAAAATAAATCCTCAAACTTTACTCAAATATTAATTGAAAAATTATCTTCCCAAAGCATTTCATGGTAGTTTCTGTAGTGTGACATTGAAATATCATGTTCTATGTACTTACATTGACTTCTTTTATACTGCCAGTTTGGTTTCCACTGCACAACCTTCCCACTGTTTTAATATTTTATGGGATTTTATTTTGGGTCCAACTGAAAGTACCTTAGCTCTAACATAAAACATCTGCAATTCCTAGAGGCACCAGCGAGAGGTAGTTTGGTTGTTCAGTGGGGCTCTTTCATCTCTGCACACAGTTCTTGGGGAATGAGATTGGTGATAACAATGAAAGTGATAGCTATTATTAACTGGGTCTTGATCACTGGCCAGTGCTAAAGCAACTTTCACATATTATCACATATAATCCTTGTATAGATCTTTGAGGTAGGTATTACTATCCTCATTTTTGCAAAGGAGAATATTAAGACATGGAGATGTCAAAAGCTTGTCCAATGTCAAATAGGCATTAAGTAATTTAGCTGGGGGTCAAATCCAGGAATGTCTGAACATGTAGATATGTTTCCAAAACATACTTACACAATGAAGTCAAGATTTTTCAAAGCATCAAGCAATGATTATAGATATCACATCCCAAACGGAAAATATAAATGATATTTTATTGAGTATTTAAGATGAAAGAAGTATTTTAAACATAGGAACTCATTTAAGGTAGTAGATCCCTTTTCTTCAATTTAGCGTTATTTTCCAAGTCTTTTAACCTACTCCCCAAAAATTAATCCACAAAAGTATGCTGATCCATAATTCTCACTCTGCTGAAGTCTAACATATTGAAAAATTGTCTTTCCAAAGAGTTCAATGCTTTGCTAGCATTTGTACATCATCATTGTTTTGTATGCCTGCAAGCAGTTTCCCTTTTCGTCCACCGTGACTCTTACTCCTTATTTTCTGAGACAAGAACTGTTCGTTATTCAAAGCTCTTTGCAAGAGTCAACTTTTCCATGATTAGGAAGAAGCCATTATATCATGGTCCAGTATTTCCTGGTAAAAATGAAAATGATCTCGCAATTTATTTTTAAGTAAGTAAACCACCAGATGCTCATGAATTAAAGATAGAAAAACATCAGATTCTGTAAATGAGTGTATTCTAAACATTGGTGGGAAAGGAAACTCACCAGTAGAAGATGTAAATTAACAGTCAAAGCATTCATTAAGGCAATTTCTTTCTCATCGGCTCCTGCAAAATAAACATATAATAATTTAGATGTTTCTATTACTTCTAAAGATACTTAGCAAAACAAAGTAGGAAGCATCACTTGATCATTCTTAATGCTTTTAGAGATAAGGGCGTATTTCATGTGTCATCACAAAGAAATGGAAGCTTTCCCACTTGACTCATTTTATCAAATGATATCTGAACTAACATGTACACAGCTAGCTAAAAATTATATTTCCTTTTTCATGTAGTAAATAAAAACCAAATAATGAAGCATTTGCTTTTTCCTGGAAAATGAAAATGATATATCCTATTATCAGCTAGTTTGTCAAATTCCCAAAGAGTACATTTTTGTGGTAAGTGTATCTCCAAAAGGAATCTAATAAGGTATTAAGGTCAATTACAGTTTTAAAGCTGGCTGTTTCTGATATCAAATTAAAATGCACCTTTAATAAAAGATGGCTACTTTGCCAAACATAATTCATTGTTATTACAGTGAGATATATAACAAGACAAAACAACTACATAGCAAAATACAATGACCTAAATAGCTCTGGGGTTTATTCATACACACTGAGATAAAAGATAATAGAGATGTGTAGTGTCTGCTGAGAAAATATGCAGTATTAAGATATCCCCTACATAATCATAATATGATCGAATTCCTTTTAACAAGGGTTTTAACAGAAACAGACCTAGAGAATACATTAGCTGCTTAAGAATTTATAGCATAATAACAGCAATATTAGTACCTCTCATGTTTTGAGTTCTTATATCTCCTTACTATCCCTGAGAAAAATAGGCTGTGTACCTATGCATAACACAAGTCCTACATTTTCTATCTAAAGAGATATTCCTGATAGAGTCCCATTTTAAAAGAATAGCCAGTAAGTGGAAAAATAAATCTAATAGATAGAGTCTAGGATAAGTTCATTGGACGGAGAGGCCACGGAAATAGTGTATAATTTAGGAATTTATATTTCAAAATAGCCATTTAAGGAAGCTCCTGTCATCTTCACCTGGTCAAGGAAAACTTCTTATTGCATTTGCCATATGGCTTTCTGCATTTGATATACAAGGTTAGTGAACAAGTGGTGGGTGCTAATACATATATCCCTGGTCATTGTAAAGCAAAGGTCTGAAGTCAAGGGTCAATAAGAACAATCTCATTCCATATCCCTAGCACTCAATAAAATTTCTTCTAGACATACTATATATATATGCATCTGATAAGCTTATGTTACTTATAGTGGCATATGCCTTCTCCTAAAGTAAGAAAATCTCATCGAAATGTAATTTTAAAAAAATGTTGCCAGTTTTATTATATTCATTTCTTTACACTATGGTGTAAATTTTTCTGTTATTTCTAAAATAAATAGTATCTAAGATATCTAACCTGATCTTATCCTTGACTCTCCATTAACTATTTACATGCATCTTTTCTGAAAACCATTTATTAAAAAAAAAAAATTGGCAGGGTGAGTGGAAAGAAGAAAGGAAGGAAAAGTAATATGAAGAGAAAGCAGAATCAGTAGAAAGAGTGGCATTTGAAAAAAGAAGAAAATAAAAAAAGAAAACATGGTAGTTATCACAAAATGAAAAAAAGAAATGCAAGAAGCAGGAAATGGGGGGACTTTCTATAGAAACTCAGACACTATATTTTTGCTTTAATATTACATTTTGATTAAAACAAATATAGATTCCTGGGAAATTTTTGTTCTCCAGACAATACAGTGTTCATTTGGATCACCTAAAATTTTTTGGGCAAGGGAATGTGATGAATCTACATACATGCCCACCCCTAGATGCACCGGCTGAATTAATGTACATTGACACTTGGCATTGAGTAACAAGAGCAATAGAGGTCATTCCTCACCACACTTTTCAATGGCATGCTCTCACTTGGACCAGTTCTTTGTAAATAATCCCTCCTCTATTTGAATGATTGCACCATGGACCACTTCAAATAAAATTCACCTGCTACTGAACTTTGTCCAAGGACAGGGTCAGTCTATTTAACATGCATGAATGTGCACGCACGTGTAACGGGGTGGTGTGAATATTAAAGTTTCAAAACATTAATAGAAGTGTTTCTTACAAATGTAAGCTAAAGGCACTGAAGAATCAAGCATTCTTAACATCGAAGAGCCACAGCAGACTGATTTTTAGTGCATAGCAATACCTCATTTTGTTGCACTTTACCTTATTGTGTTTTTTACAAATTGAAGGCTTGCTACAACCTTGCATGGATCAATTCTATTGGTGTCATTTTTTTTTTAACAGTGTTTGCTCACTTCATGTCTCTGTGTCATATTTTGGTAATTCTAGCAATATTTCAAACTTTTCATTATTATTATATTTGTTATGATGATCTGTAATCAGTGATCTTTGATGTTACTATTGTAACTATATTAAGGGACCACAAACCATGCCCACATAAGATGGCAAACTTCATCCATAAATTTCATGTGTATTTTGATTGCTCCACTAACTGACCATTTCCCTGTCTCCTTCCCTTGGGCCTTTCTATTTCCTGAGACACTAAAATATTGAAATTAGGCCAATTAATAACCCTACAATAACCTCTAAGAGTTTCACATCTCTCATTTTAAATCAAAAGATAGAAATGTTAAGCTTAAAGAGGAAGGCATGTCCAAAGCTAACATAGCTGAAAGCTGTACCTCTTGTGCCAGTTAGCCATGTCAAGATTGCAAGAAAAAGTTCTAGAAGGAAATTAAAAGTGCTATTCCAGTGAACACAGGGATGATAAGAAGGTGAAACAGTCTCAGTGCTGATATGGAGAAAGTCTGAGTGGTCTGAATTGAAGATCAAACCAGCCACAACATTCCCTTAAGCCAAAGCCCAGCTCAGATCAAGGCCCCACCTGTCTTCAATTCTATGAAGCCTGAAAGAGGTGAGGAAGCTGCAAAAGAAAAGTTGCAGCTTTGGAAGCTAGCAGAGGTTGGCTCCTGAGCTTTAAGGAAAGAAACATAAAAATGCGAAGTAGACATAGGTCCCAGGAGAAAGAGGAAGAAGCATGGATGCCGGGCGGCTCCCAGGATGCAGAGGTGCCACTGCCTACATGGAGCCCCCTGAGCACCTCTGGAACAATGAATGCCAACCTCTTGTTTAACAATTAGTCAGTGGGGAAAATTATTAGATCTCACAGATTTGGTCATTTCAATTAGAAAAACAGGAAAATAGGGGCAACTACTATTCGCAAATGAAAATGCATACGGACATGACTTGGAGGACCAAAGGTTACAAGAAGCTTTGAAGAGGAGTCTCTCAACAGTGTGTCCTGACCTGTAGCTTTCTTGCCTTTCATGGCACCCACGGTATTTCTGTTGATAATGCCAGCAAAAGGGATAAAGTCCATGATTTTAAATCAGGTTTCCTTCTAGGCCTACACTACAGCATTCAACATTACCAATGGAAATGTAAGTTATGATCATTGTTCACAAGAGAGTATAGTACTAGGAGCAGGAGTAATTGTTTCTTCAATATTCTTTGGATTAATCCCTAATTTGGCCCAAATGAAGTATTCCTTGGATAACTTTTGGACCAAAAGAACCTTATCTTTCTCACCCAAGTCAGTGGAATGAATGTTTTTGCATCCTGAAGCCTAGAGCCTATTTGAAGGATTGAGATCATGGACAAGGGGCCAGGTGCAGTGGCTCACGCCTATAATCCTAGCACTCTAGAGGCCGAGGCAGGAGGATTGTTTGAGCTCAGGAGTTGGAGACTAACCTGAGCAAGAGCAAGACCCCGTCTCTACCAAAAAGACAAGAGAAGAAAACCCAGCCGGGCATTGGGGTGCACACCTGCTGTCCCAGCTACCCAGAAGGCTGAGGCAGAAGGATCGCTTAGAGCCCAGGAGCCAGAGGTTGCAGCGACAATGGCGCCACTGCACTCTACCCAGGGCAGGCGAGTGACATTCTGTCTCAATAAAAACAAACAAGGCACTGGAGATCATGGACAAGGAAGACAATGTCATAGGCCATTCAAGAAGGGCCTGTAGAAAGGCTGCTAAGGAAACAGAAATACCCAGGGCAGTGCTGTTTGAGACCACAAATTTTATTCCCAAAGTTTTCACCTACTTTAAGGATACAGTGCAGTACGCTTGAAGAGGAAACTCAGTCTTCAAGAACAGTACTTTTCTACACCAGAGGGCTGTAGGGATGAGCTTTAGGTGAATTTGTCTGTCTCCAACTTGAAACCCTTTCTCTCTCAAGACTTCAGTTTAGACAAAGGTTTCTTGGGGACCTCAGAGGTGTCTGCACTAACAAGATGATTTAAGATTAGACATGCCGAGACTGGTTCCAGGCTGGTTGTATCTGGAGTCTTTAGAGCTGACTGGAAGAAGAGCAATGAGAAGGTGTCCCGTCTGACACCACCCTGGGGTTGCTGAGGGAGCAAGTGAGGTAACAACCAGCCTGTGAAAGGCTACTGTGAAATTACTAACGAACTCGTCTCAAGTTCAATATTTCGGGGGAAAAAAAGTGCATGATGAGGCATTAAGTGCCGATGTAGAACCTGCAGCAAATTATTCAGCAGATCTGATGAAGATCATTGAGGAAGGTAGCTGCACTGAACAACAGATTTTTTCCAGGTAGGTGAAATAGCTTTTTATTTGGAGAAGATGCCATCCAGGACTCTCATAGCTAGAGAAGTCAATGCCTGTCATCAAACCTTCAAAGGACAGGCTGACTTTCTTATTAGGAGTTAAAACAGCTAGTGCCTTCAAGTTCAAGCCAATACTTATTTACCATTTTGAAAATCCCAAAGCCCTTTAGGAATCATACTAAATCTACTCTGTCTGTGCTCTATAAATGGAACAACAAAGCCTGGATGACAGGACATCTGTTTACAACATGGTTCACTAGATATTTTAAGCCCACTGTTGAAACTTATTACTTAGAAAAAAGGATCCCTTTAAAAACATTACTGCTCATTGACAATGCACCTAGTCACCCAAGAGCTCTGAGGGAGATGCTCAAGGAGGTTAATGCTGTTTTCTTGCCTGCTAACGCGGCATCCATTCTGCAGCCCACAGATCAAGGAGTAATTTTGACTTTCAAGTTTTATTATTTAAGAACTACTTTTCCTAGGGCTATAGCTGGCTGTCATAGACAGTGATTCCTCTCACCAGTCTGGGAAAAGTTAATTGAAAATATTCTAGAAAGGATTTACCATTCCAGCTGCCATTAAGAAGGTTCGAGATTCGTGGGAGGAGATCAAAATATCAGCATTAATAGGAGTTTGGAAGAAGTTGATTCCAACCTGCATGGCTGATTTGAGGGATCATGACTTGCTGAGGCAGTGATTACAGATGTTGTAGAAAAAGTAAGAGAACTAGAATTAGAAGTGGAGCCTGAAGATGGGACCGAATGGCTGTAATCTCATAATAAAACTTAGAAGAAGTTGCTTCTTGTGGATGAGCTAAGAAAACTGGTTTCTTGAGAGGGAATCTACTCCTGGTGAAGATGCTGTGAACATTGCTGAAATGACAGTAAAGGATTTAGAATATTCCATACACTTAGTTGATAAAGCAATGGCAGGGTTTGAGAGGATTACTGCAATGTTGAAAGAAGTAAAATGCTAACAAATAGCGTTGTATGTTACAGAGAAATCTTTTGTGAAAGGAAGAGTCAATTGACGTGGCCAACTTCATTGCTGTCTTATTTAAGAAAGTGCCACAGCCACCCCAACCTCCAGCAACCACCGCCTGATCAGTCAGCCGCCATCCACATAGAAGAAAGACCCTCCACCAACGAAAAGATTATGACTCACTAAAGGCTCAGATCAATGTTAGTCCTTTTTAACAATAAAGCATTTTTAATTAAGGTAATTATATTGTGTTTTCAGCCATAATGCTATTGCACAATTAACAGACTACAGTGTAGTGTAAACATAACTTTTATATGCACTGGGAAACCAAAAAATTTGTGTGACTCACTTTTTTGCAATATTCACTTTATTGTTGTGGTCTGAAACCAAGGCCACAATATATTTAAGGCATGACTGTATTTTCAATAGAAAATGTACCTAATTGACTATCTTTTTTGGTTCAGATTAGATTTCTAAAACCAACATTGTGCTAAGATATTTCAATATCGTCAGCATTCCATAAGAAAATAAATCTTTTTTTCTGTAAACCAAAATTTTTTCAATTTGCTTTTATTTATTCATTTTTTCCCCCAATTGCTTTGAATTAGTGTATTATAGAAACATCAACAACTACTAGTACTTAAGGGGAAATTTTTTAAAAAGCTTCCAGGAAGCTTATCAGGTTTCGAAGGGATCTTTGCTTCAGGAGATCATCTATGACTCACTGCACCGAGTGTCAAGATTTGAATAATTTCATTTGAGATGAGTGTGGGTCATGGTTCTCTTTCAAAGAGTGCTTCCCTGCTTCTTTAGTACTTGTTTATTTATTTATTGGACATCGTTTTTTTCTTTGCCAGAAGGTAACCCTCAGTTAAATGCAAGCACTGCCTTCTTGTCTGCAAGCCTGGCAAGCTGACATTTATGGAGCCTTTACCATGTACCGACACTTCTAAATACGTGACTTATATTATTTCAGTCTTCACAGCAACCTGATGAGGTATCTACTCTGATTTTCTTTATTTTATCAGCAAGGAAGCTAATATTCAAAGAAATGAACTAACTTACTAAAAGTCTCTTAGAAAAAAATAAAATAATAATAATAATCTTTGTCTAGAATTCCATTTGGAAGCAGTGCTTACAGATAATCTGTGTATTTGACTTCAGTCAAAAATAGGAGACCTAGATCTAGACTCATAACTAGCCTCTTTCTGTGTCTTTCTAATCCTAACGTAATTTCAAACCTTTGCAAAATGAGGATAAGGCCCCAATCTACTCACTGTTTGATAAGAAGATTCATTAGGGGTCTCATAACTGCCATACCATGTTCTGTGTGTTTTACTAAGCAGATGCAAATGTTATTGTGGATTTGGCTGTGGGGTTTGTAATTAGGCTAAGTCCAAGAACTTTACACTCCATTTTCCAAGTAACAAATTTCTGTGGGCTCTAGAGCTGGCCAATACATGGCTAAGGGCCTGTAACTGTTGAGGGAGAGATTCCAGGGATTATTGCTTCTCTGAGGGTCAATAAAGTTTCATAAAGAAAATTTATGTTCACATTACAACATTTTTATAAGCCCAAATGCATGAGGCTAGCCCTTTGTGATTTTTATGTGCCCAGGGAAAAGTAGGCTTAATAATAGTACTAATAATATTCTTCAGCAATTTTATTTCTAACATCTTGATAATATGACATTAATTATAAGGGAAAGTTACTCCATGTTTTGCAGAACTGTTGGCTCTATATAGAATGTTTTATTAATAGTTTTTCTTCTCATCTGAAATTGAAATTCTTTTCTATGTCTATGAATAAATATCTCTTTCTCTTCTCTATCCACTGTATCAATTTGTACATATAATAATTTTTATGATCCTGCTGGTACTTTCTTTGAGAAATTTTATGGTGAAATAAGGCTATGGTTTTAAGGACTTGGAAGATTCAATCTTAACCCAAAATATACAACATGTCTGTGTGCTCATGACACATTCAGGTAGCCTAACAAGTAGAAAAAACAAATTTGACTTGTGATACTCTTTACTTTAGTTACCATACCATTATTTTAATCATTTTATGATTTAAACCATACCTACTTCCAAAGAAGGTCTGAAGTTTCTTATGCAATTTGAGGAAAAATGCTAACAAATAGCAATAACATACATGCACATTAGAAACAAATTAGAAACTATTAAATGTTTTTATTACTTCAAACTTAACCAGCTTTTTCTCAGAGCTTGCTAGTAACTCTAATAATCCAAGGCAAAAAGGAAACCCACGTGGGGTCTGCAAACAAAATAAACACATACATACACAAAAACACCTTCCGAAAGAATCAGTTTCTATGAAAGCAAAGAGTGAATTAAAAATTCATTTTTCAATTGGATGTAAGGATCATTTCTCTGACTGATATATACAATTTGAAAAGTAAAGAATTTGGAAGATTATAATGGTTAGTGAAATTTAACATAAATAAGTAAATATCAGGCTTTTAAAATATTGTTTATAATTCACTTTTGCAGATTGTTAATTCATATTCTGTTCGTCAACAACAAAAAAATAGCAGAAATATTTCCCCTAATAAATTATGAATTGTAGAGAACAAAACATATATTTAACAAAATAATCATTAAACTAAACATCCCCTTCGTTCACTAAAAATATTTCAAATGAAATGTGACAATGCATTTGTCACATAAGGTTTGAGACTTTAGGAAGTCAAATATATTTTGTTTAATGAGTTTCATATCTACAAAACTGACTGTCCATTGCAAGAAATATTTGCTATCTTGTATATCCCACATTATATTTTGGGACCAAACATCTCTATTTTAATTAATGCAGCATTCAAAGATGAAGGTGTAGAAAGCTAAAGAAGTTTGTCCCATAGGTGTGGTATAACAAGAACTATTGGGTCTTTGTTTCTAGTTCCTGGCACAGAGCCCCCCAAATCCTTGGATTTTTCCAAGTGATAAAAATATCTTGTGTTATTCATGAAAAGTTCCTTTAGGTAGCACCTGAGTTTATGCTAATGAGGTGACTTAGGAGTGGGACTACTAGCTGGTTTCAGGATGGGGCTGGTCACCAGAAAGAACAAGAGATTAGAGGGATTAGAGGATTGGAACTTTCAGCTCCACCCACTGGCCTACTGGGCCAGAAGGAGAGCTGGAAATTGAACAATGGCACTCAGAGCCCATATGGGTAGGAAAGCACCTCTGAGTGCTGAGAGGGTGACCTGCTCAGAGAAGGCATGGAAGCTCCATGCCTCTGGGTCCTCCCACCATTACCTTGACCTATGCATCTCTTCCATTGGCTGTGCCTGAGTTGTGTCCTTTATAATAAATTTATAAAGTGTTTTCCTGAGTGCTGTGAGCTACTCTTGCAAATTAGGGAACCCAAGTATGTTGTAGTGGAAATCCCTGAATTTACAGCTTGTCGATCAGAAGTATGGGTGTCTCCTGGGACTTTTGACTGGTGTCTGAAGTAGGGATAGTCTTGTGAGCCAAAATATAAATTGTTTCACTCTGCATGGTATTTCAAAGACAAGCGAAAAAACCCTACAGCTAGGGTTGACAAATTTTCTTTTAAAGATTTAAAATAAATTCAGTCCCTTTACTTTTCTAAACAAGACAAGATTTACAGTCTTTTTTTTTTTTCCTTTCCTTAGTAACAATAATGAGGTGGTTGGTCTGAAATTTCAAGGATCTTTATGTGACATACGTGTATTTACTGGGCAACAAAACACTTACACATTTAATAAGTTGCAATAGAGCTGTAAACTTTTAAATGGTCGAAGGAAATGTTTTTGCAGGGTTTATTGGCTTCATAAATAAATCTCACTGAATAATATCACCTTACCACTTCCCTAGCCTGTATATAAACATCCTAACTCCTCCTTACAGGATGATAAATATTAAGCACAAAATAACAAGATTAGAATGCAGTTTATGTTCTGAAAGCAAACCTAATACAGAGGTAAAAAAAAAAAAAATCCACAGCTACAGCTAAGGAAAATATACATTCTCCGGTTGAATTAATTGTGGATTTTTTTTTCAGGGTTTTTGTTTACGTGTTAGACATTTGAATGAATATAATTGCCTGCTAAAGAATAAAAACAAATGAAGGGTTTATTAACCAACTATTTAACACACCTTTAAACGCAACCCAGGATTGTTCAGGTGGGAATTTCCTCCATCAGAATATACAGTCCTCAAGATAATTCTGACAGCCAGATCAAGCTCTGTGTTCCTGAGAACCTACTGGTATGGCAGCAGCTCATACTGGACCTGGCTGACAAAGACTCTGGCCCTTGGCACAGACCCAAGCATCTAGGGCTGCACAGATTCCCTCTGGGGCTTCTTATGCAAGTCTTGACTCAGGTCCTACACACGGAGTCTGATTCCATGTGCTGCCCCCAAAACACTGCATGTCCAGGCTTCCAAATTCTCCTTGCTTCAGTAATGGCTCTATTTCGGGTCTATGGAGATTTCTATTTAATTTTTTTTTTTTTTTTTACTATTGCTATATATTTGTTAATTTAACTTTTTTCTGTCCAAGGGAGCCTTTTCAGCTTGTACTCAACTTTTATCTTAAATTATAATAGAAGTTGATATTCTGATTCTACAATATAGCATATAAAACAAATTTGTATACTATAATGATTCCTCAATAATATCTAGTAGAAAATGGAACTTTTGCTTACAACTTTTCTATTGGGGTTTTTTTAAAATTAGGTTAACATATTTATATGGTTCATAAACAAAAAACAGATTTTCCTGTAATTTGGGTGTGTTAAACATGAACGTGTTCTCCTCTGTGTACATGATGGGTCACTGTGCCAAGAAACTTCCCCATGTCAGACTCTTTAGGTGGCCCAGATATCACAGAGACTTGTCCAGTCTCCTGCACAGGTACTAGCAGCTAAATTAGATTACAAGTTGTTAAACATTAATTTAACCCTTTCGTTTTCACTATGTTATATGTTATGGACTGAGTTGTGTTTCCCCAAATTCATATGTTGAAGCCCTCATCTCCATTGTGAGTATATTTGGAGATGGGCCTATAGATTGTTAACTAAAGTTAAATGAGGTCATAAGAGCGTGGACCTAATCCAGTAAGACTGGTGCCCTTAGAAAAAGAGGGAGGAAAACCAAAGATCTTTCTCTCCCCCAGTGCACAAAGAAAGGCCACGTGAGGGCATAGTGAGGAGGTAGCCATCGGCAAGCCAGAGAGCCCTCACCAGAAATCAACCCTGAGGGCACCTTGAACGTGGACTTCCAGTTTCCAGAACTGTGAAAAAATAAATTTCTATTGTTTAATCTATGTTGTCTGTGGTGTTTTGTTATGGTGCCTGAGCTGACTAATAAGTATACATGTCCTCACCTGGGACTTTTCTTCTCCCTTATCCAGTGACTAACCCTCCAGTCTTCTCCTGGAGTAGCGGTATAGGAGGATTCACCTGGCAGCATCGAGTGGGCAATGGGATGTGGTATCCTAATTACATTTTAGACAGATTGTCAACAAATCTCTTTTTACTCCTATTTTCATCTCTACTTCTAGAGAGGCTTAATTTGAATAATTCTCAAGCCTTTGAAGGATCTGCAAGATAAAGCAGGTGGCTTTTCATTTTTTTCCCATTGGGAGATAAGGATTTGGTTTACTTTTTGTTTTCATTTTGTTTCATTTTTTAGACTAAGCAGTTAGTACTTGTCTACCTGCTAGCCAGCTCCCCAGATTTGCTGGCTACCATGTCCTTTACCATTTCAGTTTGGCCTTTGGGGTTTAGAATTTTTAAATATTTTCTAATTACATTAAGAATTCCTTAGATTTCAGAAAAAAAAAGTAATTAAATGCATACGTTCAGTCCTCCATCAACTGGAAAATTATGTCTCTTCTGTAATGTGGATCACAATAATTAATTTTATATTTCTTTGTATTTTACTTGATTATGTACATATATTAATTTTACGTCTTTGTATCTTCCTTTACCGAGAGTCCCATGAGGATAGGATGGCAAGTGTTCTTATTGACCTTAACGTCCACAGTGCCTGCCGCAAGTCCTGACATACAGCAGAGGGTCAATGATTATTTTTTAAACAAACAAGATATTCTCCAGATTTTAATGATTTGCCAGTTGCCATAGTTTTTTCTACATGTAAGTCCAACTTTCCCTACTCTAATTCCATTTCTCTTCCAGCCCAAGTTGATTTTGTCTTCTGATTATTGGCCAAGATTCAAGTGGTATGAAGCAATAAAAATATTTTTATAATTGCTTATGGGGGAATGAGATTTAAAAAAGCATTTTGAAAGTTGGGATTTTCCTAAGGCCTTCAAATATTTCTAAATAACACCCTCTAATTGCTAAAATATCATTAATGTTTTTTCAGTACTCTAAATTTCACATGATTTCAGACCATGTTGAATACTCAATCCCATTAAATAAAAAACTTTTTTCAAGAGTGAATACATTTACCATCTAAAACTATCTCGAATACCACCAATAGTATATATAACTCACTTCAGGAAACACATTACAGACCAAAACAGCATCAGCTATATTATTTTCAATAACACTAAGTCTATGCTTAAATTGATCACCAAGGATTAAACTAAAATGAGTCAAAACATGATTGGCGTTTCACACCTTTATCATGTGAAGATAAGCGTTCATTTTATCATATAGTGAAATTATAGAAAATTGATTTCAGTTGATTTTTATGAAATTTGTTTAATTATAAATTAACACAATGCATCTATTTTTCATGGGATGGTAAATATCACTTTTAAAATATATGAGAGGCCGGGAGTGGTGGCTCACGCCTGTAATCCTAGCACTCTGGGAGGCCGAGGCGGGCGGATTGTTTGAGCTCAGGAGTTCGAGACCAGCCTGAGCAAGAGCGAGACCCCGTCTCTACTAAAAGAAAAAAGAAAAAATAGAAAGAAACTATCTGGACAACTAAAATATATAGAGAAAAAATTAGCCGGGCATGGTGGCGCATGCCTGTAGTCCCAGCTACTCGGGAGGCTGAGGCAGGAGGATCACTTGAGCCCAGGAGTTTGAGGTTGCTGTAAGCTAGGATGATGCCATGGCACTCTAGCCAGGGCAACACAGTGAGACTCTGTCTCAAAAAAATATATATATATATACGAGAAAAAATAATATCACAAATATTTTATTTTCCTATCAAACAACCTGGTTATGTTCATTATTTTATAGCAATCTTTGAATGAACAGTCTAAGTTAAAGGTATACTCACCTTTGACTGGTAAAGGTTAAAACACAAAATCAGGATGTTCTTCAATAAGATTTTGCCTATATAATTTATGTTTATAACTAACTATCTTTACAATCCGTTTTTTTCTTTCTTTTTTTTTATTTCAGAATATTATGGGGTACAAATGCTTTAGTTATATATATTGCCTTTGCACCGCCTGAGTCAGAGCTACAAGTGTGCCATCCCCCAGACATTGTGCACAGCATGCCTTAGGTGTGAATTTACCCATACCCTCCTCCTCCACCACCTACCCGCCCCCTGAACTTCCATATGTGCACATAAGTGTTAAACAATTAGTACCAATTTAATGGTGAATACATGTGGTGCTTGTTTTTCCTTTTCCATTCTTATGATATTTCACTTAGAAGAATGGACTTCAGTTCCATCCAGTATAATACAAAAGGTATTAGTTCACCATTACATTCTTTTCTTCTTCTTCTTCTTCTTTTTTTTTTTTCTAGAGACAGGATCTTACTCGGTCATCCAGGCTGGAATCCAAGGCATGATTATAGTTCACTGCAGCCTCAAACTCCTGGGCTCAAGAGTATCCTTCTATCTTAGCCTCCTGAATATCTAGGACCATAGGCGTGAGCCACTATGCCCAGCTAAATTTAAAATTTTTTGAAGAGATGAGGGTCTCACTATGTTGCCCATGCTGGTTCTTGAACTCCTGACCTCAAGCAATCCTCCCGCCTTGGCCTCCCAAAGTGCTGGGATTACAGGTGTGAGCTACTGTGCCCAGCCCCATCTTTACAATTCTTTTGGAAAAAAATTCACTGTGCTTTTTACTTACCTACAATGTCCTTCATAAGGCCTACAATAATCTCATCTCCTATAATCCAAGGACGCTTCCCTACGTCATGACCATAGCCTCCCCTGAAATTAAAAAGGGACATAAATATTTCTTAGCTCTTGTGTGCATATGTGTGATTTTTCAAATATTAGCTTTAGCAAATGAATATTTCTATATGGGCTTTTGTAATGTCTTAGTAGTTACATAAAAGCATACTATTTTAAAACCAAAAAATAATACATGGGAATAATGTCTTTTAAGGTCATATTGTTATTTCTTTAATTTTCTTTTTGTTAGGAAGGTGGGAGATTGCTCATACACTATTTCGATATTTTGCTATATTTTAGAGTTTAAGATAGGATTTTTTTCTCACTTATTTTGAAATTTTCAAGATCATTTGAACACTCTCCTTGTATGCCTGTAGCATAGAGTAGTATCTATATTAAAATATAGGTACAATATTTTTAGTGTAGAGACTGAAATGATTATAAGTTAATTTTTAAAATATAGGTACAATCTGCAAATTAAATAAAAGTGTGTAAAATGCAACTATATTCATGATGACATTTCAGGTAAATAATAAAACTTAGCAATAATCAAAGTCAACACTATTTGGCTTAACCTGTTTTCCAGCAATTTCGCCTTCACACTCCAGCTTAATTTTATTGTTCTGGTAAATACCCCAGAAGGCACAATAGAAAAACACAAAATACACAGAGCACTTCAAATCTCAAGAAGTTTCCATCAAATGAAGAAGGCAAATACACTTGAAAAACACAGAAGAAACTAAAACAAAGGATTAAGGGGAAGTGCCTTCAAGTGCTGTTCCATACTTGCACCTTTAAAGCTCTGAATTTGATAGTTCTTAATTCTTTAGGAATCCAAACACTTCATAAACTTGGAAGAAAGAAATTAAGTAGGTGCTTTGTATATAGCGCAAACCTGGGTTTGAATCCATGCACGGAAATTTGGTAAGCTGGTAAACACACTCTAAGAAGGGTGGTAAGACTGGAGAATTGGACCCCTGTCTTTTAGCCTCTGCTGATTTTCATGGTGTAAATACCCCATTGGGGCTAATTTCATGCTACCAGCAAAAATTCTGAGTATTTCACAACTGGCTTTCGTCACCTAATACAAGTCAGCTCCAGGTCACTACTGGCTGCTTGTGAGATCACATGTATTAGCCGCTTATAGGGCCTAATTTTCCACATTTATAAAAGTAAATGGGTGACAATAATGTACCTTCAAGCGTTGTCATGAAAAATAAATGAGCTAACATGTAAAAGAGAGTGATACCCAGTACTCCTTTGCTGAGTCTTCTTTTCTGATGTAAATCTAATGCTCAAATTCCCTCCATCAGCATGCGGTGTATAACACAATTTTTAAACTAATATTTCGATTACCGTATAAACTAAGATGAAGGAAAAGGACTTTCTTTGAAAATAAACATAGACTACTAAGAATTAGGGAGGAAGAGAGGGCAATTGTTAGTTATTATCATTCATATTATTATCAGATAGCCTGCAGCTTGCCTCTTTCCTGATTTCCAATATAAATGCTAAAGACAAAAATCATTATCATTAAATGGTAGTTAAAGGCAGATACTTGGATCCTTTTTTATTTTAATCACATAGAGCTCCATGGCCTTTGCTGATAGCACAATACATCTTATTACATTTAGGTAGTAAAATTCTATGTTCTGCCTCAGAGAATTTATATCTCAGAATATTATGCCACCTACTCCTCACTCTGGTAGACACCATGGTAATAATCTTTAAGAATAGGTTTCTTCCTGCAATGCTTTTGGCATCTCCTTCCCCTTAAAATATCACACACAGAATCCACTTCCTCATTTTGTCAGCCCACTAGCCTGGGGTAGTGAAATGTATTTAGAAAGTGTTATCCAAATAAGCCCAAAGTAAAGTGGCCTGTCATTAGAAAAGAGTTGATGTAGATTAAAGTGCAGTTATAAATATATGTATTAGAGTTAAGAAACATATTGCTTTCATTTAAAACTCCTTAAAATAGTTGCAGCATAGCTACAATATTCTTTTTACAAATACTGGCAAGAAAAAGAAAGCCTGGGAGAGAGTTAACTCACTACCATGGGATAAATCACTGCCATGAGTGGGGTGTTTTTTGAGATGTCTACAAGTAGTATTTATTCATGAAATTAGATTGCAGGATGTAAAATCTAATTAAGAAGTTAATAGAAACTTGGGTCCTCTTTAAAGTGGGACTATGCTTTAATAATCATCCTACAAAATGAAAGGTGGCCCTGTTTTTAGAAAGCATCCTTCCGTAAGTAAATTAATAGGATTTCACAGCCTTCCTTAATGATATCACAACTTTTTTTCTGTGACCCAATGATGATTAGCTCCCAAAGATGTTGGGGCAAATCTTTATAACGTGCCACACCATGAACTTTCTTATACTTTCTCATATATATGTGTGTGTGTGTTTGTGTGTGTGTACCTTTGGTTTTTTAAGAAAGAAACACTTAAGTTGAATGAGACAAGAAGGGTCTGCAGGAAAGGTCTATACCTGCCT
>NW_012141524.1:3639419-3641088 GCF_000956105.1 Propithecus coquereli
GGAAGGAGGTAAAAAAGGAAGAAGTGATCAGGTAAAACTAACCACATTAATGGGAGGCCCTGGATTTATAGGCAAACTATAAACACATGTAGGTGAGATTTAGTACAGAAACCAAAGCAATAGTCAGGGAATTGAAGGAATCAACAGTGCACCAAAGGTGCATGAAGATTACTTTAAACTGAGAACGTGTGAGCAAAAATCAGCCACAGAAAGAAATACTATCTAAACTTAAGCAGAGCATCCTAAAAATACAGCTACCATTGACCCACCCTCAGAAGGAGGATGAGCCTTAGCACCAGGAGGCACAAATTCAGCTGCCATTAATGTCCTCCTAGGAGCTTCCAGCCAGGGAGGATGCTGCCCATTAACATCAGGATGAAAAAGCCCAATAGACTTTGTTATATTTTCCCATCAAAGCCCTAAAACTCTTCCCTTTAGTTAAGCTGGTATATAAATCCATACCCCTGGCAGTTCAATGAGCCACTTCTTGCAGACTGCTTCTGCCTACGTGCGCAATACACTTTTCTCCTGTTAATCTGTACAATTAATGTACAGGCCCCTATCAGTTTGACCTAAGTTCTAAGTTGGTAGAGGAAAAGTTTTCCTTCCAACAGAACCTTAGCTTAAAAAGGCCAGAGATAGGATTTTAAGCTGAATATTTGGGAACAACAACAACAAATAATAATAAGCTAATACTTTTGGGATCAAAGATGGAGGGTGAGGCAGGAGGGTCGGGAATGTGATCGTGTATCTCAAATACCACTGACATTTGTGGAAAAGCAATGATGTTGGCTAGGACACCACAGCTGAAAACAAGAATACTAAATGAAACAAAGTCAAGACAGGATGAATATCTTTTGCTCAGAAGAAATCTTTAATTCAGTTTACATTGTCTCCTGCATTAAAATGTACCTCCTTTGTGAATTATCTAATAAAACTCCGTAAGAAGGTTTAATTAAGACTATGAAATTTTTCTATCATTGCAAAGTAAAATATAAAAAGTAAAAGACAAAAACAATAGAAGGGTAAGTGTTAGGACAGGCACTTTCCTGAACTATAACTTTAAAGCCTTGAAAATAATCAACCAGTCCCTTACTTAAGTAGGATAACCATAAGGATATGAATAGAACAGCAGGGCAGCATCTTTTTTAAATGCCTAGAGAATAAAAATGCACAGCCTTGCTGAATGAATATCCAAGAGGCAAGGACACTCTCTAAAGTTCAAATTCATTCGATCTAATTCTTTGTTCTCTCTTACATTAAGACCAAAAATGAATATTAACCATTTTTATTAACTATGACCCCCATTTATTAAATACTAAAACCTGCTAGTGCAAAATGTGATATGTATTTTGCAAATTGTGCATAAAATTTATACAGATAAATTTATAACAGGATTAATAAAATATATAAACTTCTATCATTCTAGCATTAAGTTGAAAATTTAACAATCTTAACCACTAAAATTAAGAACTTTGCAATGTTATTTGATCGCCACAGTGGGTAGTAATCATTAGCACAGTTAGTGTAAACCAGACTTGGAAGAATAGGTACTTTTCCCAGGAGGAAAGACCAGTAACATGAAGAATGAAGAAAGGTGGAGAAAATATTCTGAGTTTCTATGAAAGCCAAATGTTTCACCTCCAGAATTCTTATTTGGTTTAGTTTC
>NW_012141524.1:3651133-3653950 GCF_000956105.1 Propithecus coquereli
AACAATAGCATTATGTCTAAAACAAGATGTACACACATTAATTAAAAAATACTTTATTGCTAAAAAATTCTAATGATCATCTGAGCCTTCAGAAAGTTGTACTGTTATTTACTTTGATATTGATGGCTGCTGACTGATGAGGGTGCTGGTTACTGAAGGTTGAAGTGGCTGTGGCAATTTCTTAAAATAAGACAACAATGAAGTTGGCCTCATCAATTGACTCTCCCTTCCATGAAAGACTTCTCTGTAGCACACAACGTAATTTGATACGATTTTATCCACACAACTTCTTTCAAAATTGGAGTCAATCCTCTCAAACCCTGCCATTGCTTCATCAACTAAGTTTATGAAATCCTTTCGTGTCATTTCAACAGCATTTACAGTATCTTCACCAGGAGTAGCTTCCTCCTCAAGAAATCAGTTTCTTTGCTCATCCAGAAGTAACTCTTCGTCAGTTTGAGTTTTTCATGAGACTGCAGCAATTCAGTCCCATCTTCTGGCTCCACTTCTAATTCTAGTTCTCCTGGTATTTCCACCACATCTGCGGTGACTTCCTCCACTGAAGTCTTGACCCCTCAAATCAGCCATGCAGGTTGGAATCAGCTTCTTTCAAACTCCCATGAATGTTGATATTTTGACCTCCTCCCATGAAACACGAATGTTTTCATGGCATCAATTTACTTTGTCCAGATCTATCAGAGTAATCACTTGCTATAGCATCTATAGCCTTATGAAATGTATTTCTTAAATAATAAGACTTGAAAATTGAAATCATTCCTCATCCATGGGCTGCGAAATGGATGTTGTGTTAGCAGGCAGGAAAACAACTTTAACCTCCTTGTGTATCTCCCTCTGGGCTCCCGGGTGACTAGGTGCATTGTCAATGAGCAGTAATATTTTGAAAGGAATCTTTGCTTTCCTGACCAGTTCTCAACAATGGGCTTAAAATATCCAGTAAACCCCACCGTAACAGATGTGCTGTTATCCAGGCTTTGTCGTTCCCTTCACAGAGCACAGGCAGAGTATATTAAGCATGACTCTTAAAAGCCCTAGGATTTTCAGAGTGGTAAATGACCATTGGCTTAATCTTAAAGTCACCACCTGCATTAGCTCCTAACAAGAGGGTCAGCCTGTCCTTCGAAGCTTTGAAGCCAGGCATTGACTTCTCTTCTCTCTATATAAAAGCACCAGATGGCCTCTTCTTCCAATAGAAGGCAATTGATTCTATACTGAAAATCTGCTGTTCTGTGCAGCCCCCGCCATCGAGGATTGTAGCTAGATCTTCAGGATATTTACTGCAGCTTCTGCATCAGCACTTGCTGCTTCCACCTTGCACTTTTATGTCATGGAGATGGCTTCTTCCCCTGAACCTCACGAACCGACCTCTGCTGGCTTCCAACTTTTCTTCTGCAGCTTCTGTATCTCTCTCATCCTTCACAGGATTAAAGAGAGTTAGGACCTTGCTCCGGATTAGGCTTTGTTTAAGGGAATGTTGTGGCTGCTGTGATCTTCTATCCAGACCACTCAAACTTTCTTTGTATCAGCAAGAAGGCCGTTTCGCTTTCTTAGCCTTCATGTGTTCTCTGGAGCAGCACTTTTAATGTCCTTCTAGAACTTTTCCTTTGCATTCACAACTTGGCTGTTTGACACTAGTGGCCTAGCTTTCAGCCTATTTCAGCTCTTGACATGCCTTCCTCACTAAGCTTAATCATTTTTAGCTTTTGATTTAAAGTGAGAGATATGTGACTCTTTCTTTCACTTTAATACTTAGAGGCTGTTGTACGGTTATTGATTGCCTGAATTTTAATATAGTTGTGTCCCAGGAAAAAGGGATGTTTGAGGAAAGGAAGCAAGATAGGGGAATGGATGGTCTGTGGAGCAGCCGGAACACACACAACATTTATCAATTAAGTTCGCTGTCGTATATGGATGTGATTTGTGATTTCTTGAAACAATTACGATAGTAACATCAAAGATCACTGATGACAGATTACCATAACAGATATAATAATAATGAAAAAAAGCTGTGCGCAGTGGCTCAAGCCTGTAATCCAAGTGCTGTGGAAGGCTGAGGAGGGAGGATCACTTGAGGCCAGGAGTTCAAGACCAGCCTGGGCAACATAGTGAGACCCCCCCATCCCTAGAAAAAAATATAAAAATTAGGCGTGGTGGCACACAACTATAGTCCCAGCTACTCAGGAGGTTGAGGGTGGGAGGATCACTTAAGCCCAGGTGTAACTTGAGGTTACAGTGACCTGTGATGATGCCACTGCACTCTAGCCAGGGCTACAGAGCGAGACCCTGTACAACAATGAAAAAATAATGAAAAAGTTTGAAATACTGTGAGAATTACCAAAATGTAACACATAGACATGAAGTGAGCACACATTGTTGAAAAATAGTGCCAATAGACTTGCTTAAGGCAGGGTTGGCACAAACCTTCCTTTTGTGAAAAAACACAGTATCAGTAAAGTGCAATAAAGCGAAGGACAACAAAATGAAGTATGCCTATATGCCCCATCAATATGTTCGTTATTGGCATAATAATGAAGCTTTTGGTTTGTTTGTTTGTTTTGTAGACACATCTCACTCGGTTGCTCAGGATGGAGTGCAGTGGTGCAGTCCTAGCTCACTGCGGCCTCAAGTTCCCAGGCTCAAGCGATCCTCCCGCCTCAGCCTCTTGAGTTGCTGGGACTACCGGTAAGTGCCACCATGCCAGGCTAATTTTTAAATTTTTTGTAGAAAAGAGATTTCTCTGTGTTGCTCAGCCTGGTCTCGAACTCCTAGCCTGAAGTAATCCCCCCTCCTTGGCCTCCC
>NW_012141524.1:3654000-3655325 GCF_000956105.1 Propithecus coquereli
AATTTGTTCTCCTTAATCCACACTCTCCAGATCTACTCTGAGAAAGAGAGATGTCATGATCTGAGTATCCTGTGGTTTTGTGTGCAGGTAAGACCATTTGCTGCATTTGTTCTATGAATTCCCAGCAGGCAGCATTTCCAAGCAGTATTCTTGTTCTAAGCAAGGCAAGGCAAACCTTTTCTATAAAGAGTGAGAGATTAAATATTTCAGGGCTTTGCAGGCTATATCCTCCCCACTAAAGAACTCCAATCTCCAGTTCCCCGAAGCGGTTAATACACACTTTACCTACAATGCCTCATTTCTGTTATCGGGGCATGAAAAAAGCCATAGATAATTCATTAACAAATAAACATGGCAGTGACCTTACAGAATTTTATAACTGTTAAAAAGAAAAAAAAAAAAAGTTTGTTGAGCCCTGTCCATGAGTTACTCCTCAAATTCTGGCACAGTTGGGCATGTTGGAAAAATTCATAAATTCCCTCAATCATTCTGGAAACCCTCCTTTTAAGCTGGGAATACTTGCTTCACGATACAAGCTCTCTGAATTAGTCCGCTAGGATTTCTGTAACAAAGTCCCATAAACTGGGTAGCTTAAACAACAGAAATGTATTTTCCCACAGTTCTGGAAGCTGTAAGTCCAAAATCAAGTAGTTGGCCAAATTGCTTCCTTTTGAGGGCCATGAGGGAAGAATTTGTTCTAGGTCTCTCTCCTTGGCTTGTAGATGACCATTTCCTTGTGCCTGTGGTGTTCTCCCTGCATACCTGTTTGCCTCCAAATTTCCCCGTTATAAGAACACGATGTCATACTCGATTAGGGCCCACTCTAATGACCTCATTTTAATGGATTTTTTTTTTTTTGTAAAAACATTCTGAGGTACCAGGAGTTAGGACTTTAACTTGAATTTACATGTTTACATGCATAATACAAACTTTAAACACTTTGCTTAAAGATTCACTTGATTCCAAACTTGCTTATGAACTCGAGAGTTTCAGCCTTCTACAAACAGGCCCTGCCCTAGTTGCACTTTAACAGCTTTAGAGCCATGTCTTCTGGAAGTCTCCTTCCTTGGCAGAGACTGCAATACAATTCCTATAGAGTTCATGGTTCTGAAAACTCGCTTGGTTGCTTCTGAGTAACATCTTAGTGCACTAGAAGTGTCCATCACTCTGGACCTTATCCATTTATCCTTTTACCCTTTTAGCTTGTATGTTCCAAGCCTAACCTGAGAACCAATTTTATTTTTACTTCTTAAATATAAATCAAAATATCAATATACTTCTGATTCATAGCTTCTCTCCACCCCCCACTCATGCCTCATTTAAAT
>NW_012141524.1:3658575-3659757 GCF_000956105.1 Propithecus coquereli
TCAAAGATTCTAATTTACTTTCTCTGGTGTAGGGCTTGGGCATGGGCATTTTTTTTCTTTTAAGAGACAGGGTCTCACTGTCACCCAGACTGGAGTGCAGTAACACAATCATAGCTCACTGCAACTTCAAACTCCTGGGCTGAAGCTATCCTCCTGCCTCAGCTTCCAAAGTAGCTAGGACTTTAGATGAGTCCCACCATACCCAGCTAATTTTTTTATTTTTCATAGAGATGGGGTCTTGCTATGTTGCCCAGGCTGGCCTGGAACTCTTGGCTTCAAGCAATCCTCCTGCCTCCGCCTTCCAAAGTGCTAGGATTACAGGCATGAGCCACTGCACCCAGCAAGCATAAGCATTTTTCAAAAATCCCCAAATTCTCTATGTGGACTCATTTCAGAAGGCCTGATACTTAATCCATTCACTGAAAACAAAAAACAATAAAACAAAAATTGAGAATATGCAAATTTAATTAAGTTACCCAAGGTCACAGGAGGTAGCTTACTTTCAACTTTATGTAGCATGTGGTTATTGTAATTTAAGGTTTAATTAAGTCCACTTTAAATATTTTAAGATTCAGTTATAAAGTACATGTGTAATCGTTCTAGAGTAAAACTTTCCAACCCCTTTCACTTGATAAAACACATGGAAGATTATATTATTGTAATAAACCAGAAAGGCTGCTTTAGAACAGAGGGAAGGGCCCAGCCCAGTTTGCCCCAAGAGCGAAAAGCATAAAAATCTCAGTGCATTTCCAACTCTAGCCCCCATACGCACACCCTCTCTCTCTTTCTCTCTCTCTCTCTTTCTCTCTCAATAAACAAACTCATATTGAAAGTCAAGTTTAAGTTTAATACAGGAACTAAAATTAACTTTATTTTTTTCCTTTTTGCAAATTAAAGAAGAAATCTAGAAGTGACACTGTGGTTTGAAGGAAAAGCAAACGCGAGTTCCAGAGATTTTTTTAAATGGCTTGTCTGTGTAAAGAATATTTTCCAAAATAAAATTGTTATGAAAGGGAACTCAAATGTTAATGAATTTGTTTATCAGATGCCAGTGTGTATCTGTGATATGTATGCCAGGGTGGTTGTTGTATATATATAAACTACCATTCAATGGAAGTGCCAGTATTTCCACCCATTTAATTTCAGCATTGCAAAATTTTTAAAATTCTTTCCATATAATTA
>NW_012141524.1:3661317-3678589 GCF_000956105.1 Propithecus coquereli
AGAGGACTCTCTAGCCCACGGACCAAGCTGCATAGGTACCATAGAGTCAGGAAATTGACCTAGAACAACCCACATGCGTAGTAATGCAACTCCCAGCTGTCCAATCAAAGTAGTTCCATGGTGATGTCTGAACCACTAGGGAGATCCCAATCCTGGAACTATGAAACAACACTCAGACCATAACCAAGTCCTTTTCTGCACCCTTCCTTTTGCTCTCCCTTTGCTGCAACAATGGGTCTGGTCGTCATCTGTGGCTATGTACCACGCTCTGTAAACCTATATCTTGCTCTTGCCCTATAATCTTATCTTTCTCTCCTTAATAAACCTCATTTTCGTGCTTGCCTTACTTTGGTGTGTCTGGTCATTCTTTGGCCATGAGCCAAAGAACCTACATTTCCGATCGAAACCTAACACAAATACTTGGAAACTAAGCAACATACTTCTAAATAAACCATGGACCAAAGAAGTCTTTGGGAGTTGTGGTTAGGTGAGGTGTTTTTATACATCATACCAAAAGCACAATCCATAAAAGGAAAATAAAAAAGAAATTAAAATCGTTTGCTCTGTGAAAGACACTAAGAGGACTGGGAAAAAATATTTTTGTATCACTTATTCAACACATTACTTGTATAGTGAATGTACAAAGAACTCTCAAAACTCAACAATAAGAAAAACAACTGAAGTTGAAAAATGGTCAAAAGATTTAAGCAAACATTTCTTTAAAGTACAGATGGTACATAATAAGCATATGAAATGATTAATACTTAAGTGAATTAGCCGTTAGGAAAATGCATACAAATTCCAAAATAAGATTCTTCTACAATATTAGATATTAGAATGACTAAAAAAATAAAACAAAATAACAAAAAACCTGACAATATCAACTGGGGGTGAAGGAGGGAAACAATAGATGCTCCCATACATTGCTGGTGGGAATGCAAAACGCAAAATAGCACAGTCATTCTGGAAAAGTTTGGAAGTTAAAAACACACTTGTAATATGACCCATCAGCAATCAAGTTGCAGTATACTAAAGCAGGGGTTGACAAACTGTAGCTTGTGCTCTAAATCAAGCCCATAACCTGCTTTGAATGGCCTACAAGCTAAGAATGTTTTTACATTTTTAAATGGAAGAATAAAAATAAGGCAGGGAAGAAGGAAAAAAGAGCAAGAATATGAGGCCTGCCAAGAGTGAAATCTTCACTATCTGATCTTCGACCAAAAAAAAAGTTTGATAACTTACATTCACAAAAAATCCTGTACATCAATGTTTATAGTAGCTATTCATGATCACCAAAACCGGACACAACACAAGTGCACTGTACTGAGTGAATGAACACACTACTGTAGTCCTTCCCCAGAACAGAATACTGTTCAGCAATAAAAAGGAACAACTTTTGATATAATTCTGATTAATATCAATGGCATTACCAAATAAAGGAAGCCAGTCTCCAAAGAGTACATACAGTATATGATTTCTTTTATATGACATTCTGGAAGAGGTAAAACTGTAGGGATGGAAAATAGATCAGTGATTTCCAGGGGTTAGGGGTGTAGTGGAGAGATTGATTACAAATGGCCCGCATGGAGTTTTTTGAGGGATGATGAAACCTTTCTATATACTGTGAGGAGATGTGTTCATATGATTCTAAACATGTGTTAAAACTCAGACTGCATCCCCCCAAAAAAAGAAAGAACAGTTATAGAATATAAATTTAAATAACAATATTAATAAACTCTTCTAATGAACAAGTTATTTATTTTGTACTTCTGTCATTAGAAAAGAGACCATTCCCTCCAAAACTGGGGACAAGTTCACAGATGGGTGGATAAGAGCAGATTTTAGGATGAAAAATAAAAATAAATAAATAAAATGCTGGGAACATTGTGATCCAGTTTTCTTTGCTAAAGAAAAGTGTGAATAGGAACAGGAGAATTAAAGAGGAAAAGGGCCAGCTTTACCTGTGTCTGACTTAAATGATTCAACTATGGTATTATTAATTGTTTAAAAAAGGAATATATATATTTCTTAAAATCTGTTTAAGTTGTGACATTCGGATATGTTAGCCCAGATCCGTATGTTTGGGTCTCAATAAATAAGAGCTTGGAGCGAATTTTAGATAAAACCCTAAAAGTTGATATTCAAATACTGGTTATAGAAGAAACAGTGGTTAACTTGAAAAGGGTAGTACCTGAAAGGGTATTGCGGCAGTTTTACCAGGTGCTGGCAATGTTCCGCTTCTTGACACAGGATCTTGTCTCATAGATAAGCTCATGTTATAAAATCCATAGATCTGTGTGATTTATACATTTTACTAAAATCTGTATTATCTTTTTACTATTATTCAGAATATAATGAGTGAAGAATTTTTTATGTTGCTGTGTGCCTTATATTAAATTCTCTGGTGTTGTCCTAAGGGGATACTCGTGTCCTTTTTCTTTATAGGGATACAAGGCTATGTTCCCAGGAAGGTCCTTGGACTTTGAATATAAGTCCTGTAATTTCTGGAAGAAGATGGAGAAAAATGCATGATCACTACAGTCCACTTGCACACACTTCTTATATATTGTCTAATTTTGAATCCGTTAGTCCTCTCTGAGGTCTAGAATGATGAATGGGATGGCATCTGATGGAAGGACACTCCATGTTTTGAAGATTTACAAAGGAATTGTCCACACCTTTGAGAGTAAAATCCCCTGAGAAAAGAGTTCACAGGACAGGAAAGACTAAACATTGCCCCAGGCAAAGGTGAAAGTCTAAAGTCTCCTGATAAGACTCTTTCTAATTCCCAACCCTTTGTCCCAGGGCTGAGCTATGCCTGGTAACATATTGCCAAAAGTATGGAACAGCTGGGTGGGACCTTGAAATTTCTTCATGAAATCTTAATCTGACTCATGGTGACTGTGGACACTGGGAAAATACATCTTTTGAGAGCAAGCAAAGACTATATTTAGCAATTTAAGATCTTTGTTTCCACGAGGTTAAAAAGATGGGGGCAGACAACAGATCAAGTATGGACTCTACTTGGCTGAAAATCACATTCATGTTTATCTGTCTGTCTCTCTATATCTCAAAATTTCATATTCTCAGTGTATAACCATAATCAAGCTCCTACCTTCCTTAAGAAAAAGACATTCATTCATTTCTTTTCATCTCGTTATCAATGTGTTTTGTTTTCCTTTCACAGTAAGGTTTCTTGGAAAAGCACTCTAAAAACCTCATTTTCAATATTTCAATTTTTCACTTACACCTGGAAGAATACAGTCCCCCCCCCCCCCCCATTCCAATAAAGCTGTTAAAGCTCAGGAAATGGAATAAAGCTCTTGTAACTGCCCAAATGTAAGGCTTATCACGCAGCCCCTAAGGCGGTTAATGATGGCGGGTCCTCCAATTTTCTCCAACGCCTCTCTTCGCTTGGTTTTAGATCACTTCATTTTCCTTGTTCTTCTGTCTCTGATTTTTTCTAGAGTTCTTCTTTCTTTGCCAATGCTTAAAATTTTGTTTCCTCCAACTTCTTCTAATTCTAGATATGATGCCTAGGTAATACCACACCCACAGTTTCAACTATTACCCAAATGTTGATGACCCTCTCAAAATTATATCTTCACATTAAACTCAAATGCTAGCTGTGCCCTAAGTTCCATTCTATTTTCCTTTTATAGTAATAGAATTGTTAGCTTTGCATGCAGCTAGCAAGAATAAAAACTATGTTTTACACTCAGTCTTCTTTGCAGATAGGCGGGGCCATGACCCAACACTGGCTGTGGGGCTTAGATGGACATGTTAGGAGGCAACCTCTGAAACCTTCCTCAAGGGAGAGCATACATGTCTTCTTTGTCCCTACCTGCTTCCCACTGCTTGACATACAGCTGCCACCTTGGACCCTGAGGTCAAGGCCACAGATAGCAGAGCAACAAGAGAGGAAAATTACAAAACTAGATTCTTTTTAAATGAACAGTTACCAAAACAAGTTGATAATATCAATGAATATCACCACTATTTACCTAAACCAGAAAGTGTGGCTCATGGTATGTTTCTTCTACTATTAAATCAGGTTTATTTAATGAGTATTTCAAATATTTCTTGAATCTCTTCCCTTTTCTACAGCTCCATTACATTTACTTCTTCAGCCTTATTGCTAGTTACCCACACCCACTTATTTCATATGTATTCTATTCCACCAATTATCCTATTGCCCTGTTCCATACCCTACTATTTACTATTTATCTGTACTATTTATCTGATATACTCTGATCATGTCAAATTATTCTTAGAGATCAAAACAAGTATGTTTTCTTCAGCTTGTGTCTTTGCGAATACTCTTCTTTCTCAGTGATAAGACCTCATTGGTTGCCTCCACCCTAAGGTTTGCCTAGGTGACCCCCACTCATTCACAGAGAAATAAAACAGTCCCCGAGCTCAGGGAGCACAGAGTCTAACACAAAAGAAAAGACAAAATTACAAGTAAGTTCACTAAAATGCAGAATTCAACTAAGTAGTTTACAATGTCTTTAAAATTAAACCTTTAAGAAATACTCTTCTTAATTATTTTTCTTATGGAAATGAGATATTTAAGTCAGATTCTTAAAATCACAGTCATAAATATGTGTCCTCTTATAGCTGGGTAAAACTTTTATTTAACATAGTGTTACCTGTTGTTAAATAAAGGATTCTAGTTTATAGAGAAAAGTATACTTTTCCCTGTTTCATGCACTGATACCTCCTACCTGTCAGTTTTCTAAGCCTGACAATAGTTGAGCTCAAGAGGATCTATTATGTTATATGAAACCCTCAGAGACAAACTTAAGCATGACAGCTTTGCTATGCCAATTGTATCTGAGGCCAAATAATTACATAGGCAAAGTAATAGTAGGTCTTGTTTGGATAGCTTTAACTTTATGACTACTTAGCTTACGGAAGCTGAATGGCAATGTACTAATTTGTCTTCTGAATGTGTGATAAGATTGAAGGAGGGAAATATTTGACTAAGAAAGGAGCAGTGACAGGAACACTTTAAAAAAAATATTCTCCAAGTAGAGCTTGCTAATAAAGATATTCTTTGAGTTAATGATCTACATAGAGCAAAATAATGACATGTTCAATAGATCACCCGTTGCCTTGGGCTAGGGGGTAGGAAAGGGGAAAGAAGAAATGTTCTAAAATTGGGTTATGATTGCTGTGTAACCATATATTCACTAAAAATTATTAAATTATACACTTAAAATGGGTGAATTTTATGGTATATAAGTTGAGTTTCAACAGGGTAATTTTAAAAAGTCACAGCAGAATTGAGTCAAGAGAACTGGGCCAGTAGCCACAATATTTGGAATCCATTTCTGGTTCTGCTATTGGTCAGCTATGTGGACGGGACATTTTCACTTGAAATTCCACAGATGTCAAAGAGTTGATATTCTTAAGATTTTAAAACAGCAAAAATCAATTTAAAAATAAAATAAATAGAAGTGATAAATTTATACATTAAGAGGAAATGAAAAAGAAAAGCAATAGCCTCGGAATTTATAGAAGAAAAAAAATCCATTACTAGTCCAAGACCTGCAAATTCAAACAAGAAAGGAACAATTTTTGATTATCCACTGAGCAAAGATTTTACTGCTAATACCCAAAGTCAGTGAGGGAACCACCTTTACTTTTGGAGGGAATGTAAATTCACACCACTGGTTTCTGAAATGGCATTTTGTCACTCTGATACAATGTCCTGAAAAAGTTTGTCTTGTGTCTGCAAAAGTAATATATCTTATGGGGCTATCCAGTATGCTCTCAGAGGTTTAAGTATAAAGATGTTTCAAACAGGAATATTTACAATTTCAAACAATTTAGAAAGGTCCTTTCCCATAGGTATGCCTTGCATTTCCCTTTTCTTTTTATCTCTTTTCCTCTCTCTCCCTCCCCACCTTCCCTCTTTCTTGTTTGTGTCTTATTTTTTGGCTATGATCTTGAGAACAACGTTGAGCATAAGAACACCGGCTGAGTAAAAGTATTTTTGACCCTTTTCTCTAATAACATCTCAGACACCATCTCAGAATAGAAGGAAACTTACTTATCTTTAAATAAAGTTTCTTTGAGAAGCCCAGAACAAACATATTTAATAGAAAAATATCAGAAAACCACAGGCTGTGTCTGTGGCCTTTCCTTAAGATTAAAAAATAAAAGAAATCCTATGTTGAGAGTCATGGTCCTTTCATTTTCCCAAAACTTATTTATTTGTGTTCTTTGTTTTTCATCGTTCAGAGTTGCTAAAGAACATTTGTTCTTGGTGTTATGCTAGTCTCTTAAAATAACTTCAGATGCTTTATCATTTTTAGATGTTCTTGGAAGATTTTAATAAGATAGGAAATATTGGTTTCTTGATGAATTCAAATCTTGTGAAATAAAAAAAAAAAGAAAAAGATTTCAATACTGTTGGGGCTCGGAACATAAATACCCCAAAATATGGCACCTTGCTATGCCGAGTACTCTGAACTGAAGGAGGTTGAGAGAGCCTCAGAAGCAAGTTCTCTCTGAGCTTTTCCAGCACTGCACTCTGCCCCTCATGCCAGGTAAAGTCAAAGAAACTAGAATTCCTCTCCCAAAGCAAGCCATGAAACCTAGCAAGCTCACTCTCTGACCTTTTTCCTTCTCCCTTGTAGACCTTCATGTGACAGGTGTCCTGCCCTATACTGAGAAGGAAGAAATGCTACATGAAGAGACTAAGAAGAATCTGAACACAAGCCTTGCTGAGTTCCTCCTGTTTTATTACCGTTAGGTCACCATTCTTTTTGTTCAATCCTATTTCTCCACAACTATCCACTTCTTTCATCAGGCTTAGCATAAAGACACGGTTTTCCCTGGATCCTTGGGTCTTCATTTCTAAAGGCTCACATGCCATATATAACTTTGTTAAATAAATTTCTTATGCTTTTCTCTTGCTAACCTGTCTTTAGTTATAAGAGCATCAGCCATGAGCCTTCTAATGGATGGGAAAAAGTTATTACATTTTTGCCCCTGCTACACCATGTGCTCCTGAGTTGGTGTCTTTGTGCAGTGCAAACCTGAATGGCCATGAGGCTCAGCTTCGCCCATAAATCCATGAGGCTCACTTCCTCACTTCATTCTCATCTCTGCTCAGATGCCTCCTCATCAGCTTCCCAGACTACCTTGGGTGAGATAAAACCCTCATCTTCATAGTACTTGGAGCAGTACCTACTAGTAGAGCATATATTAAGCTGTTTGAAAGTTTAGTTATTATCTGTCTCCTCATACTAGATATAAGTTTAAGTATTTGACAATCTTGCTCTTTAGTTCATGGAACTGTTCTGAGAAAAGTGTCTGGAACAGAGAAAATGAATAATATTTGCTGAATAGATGAACCCCTAGAAAGTAAGAAACAACTAGACTGGAAAGAAATAGTGAAAACGGGAATTAAGTGATCCGACTCTCTATGATACCATCCCATCCTAGCTGGTCTAGAATAGGTGACTGGGCCTCACCCTCAGCATCTCTGAGTCAGTAATTCTGGGTAAGACCCAAGAAGTTGCAGTTCCATTAAGTCCCATAGTGAAACTCATACCTCTACACCTTGATAATCACTGATTTAGAAGAACTCTTGAGGTTAAAGAAGTAAAGTTTTGCATCACTCAAAACTATATTTTAAACAAATGAATTTCTTAAATTCTCTATTAAACCAATTTAGTTTTCTGTCTCTTTACTTCTCTTTAAGAATCAGCAATGACTTATCCAAGATTGTAATTCCTTAGAGTTACTTTGTATTGGATAACTAATCAAAACAAATATTATACCTATAATTAGGATACTAAGTCAACTCAAGCATAATAGAAGTGATTATACATATAATGCTGTTTTTTTTTAAAGTGGAAACTTTTTATTTTAATAAATATTAAAAATAATGTGCTAAAATACATGTAACATAAAATTTACCATCTTAACCATTTTTAATACATAGTTCAGTTAAGTACATTCACATTGTTGTGCAACCAATCTCTAGAATTTTTCTACCTTGAAAAATGGAAACTCTATACTCATTAAATAAGAACTTCCCCAATCCAAGAATAGAGTCAGCTTACTGTAGGTATTATTTTTGAAAATGCAGTTATTTCTTAGGCATTAATTGTTTCTTTTCATGGTAACTCTTATTATACACACCATCTTTGTTCACAGCATGCAAAAAATAGCTATTTACCTAACATCTCTCCTAATACATCCAGGTCATAAAATAATATTCCCTCTAAGGTAAACATCATGCTATCATAAACTAGGTGCCACAATATAAGATATTCTAAAATTATATTCTAAAAGAATTGCTTTGAGTCCCAAGTGCTTAGAGAACAAGTAAATGCATCTGCCTATAATTTTCAATCAGTCACTCTATTGTTCAGAGAAATAGTTGACAGCATAAGCACCCTGTAAGTATTTTATTCAGAGGAGGAGAGGAAACATAAAGAATCTGAGGCTAAGGTAGGATGACAGGTTGATTTAGTACCATCAAAGACCTGCTGTTTTTCAGACACAATTATAATGGCTCTATTATGTAATGGAACAATGATTTTTCAAAGATTTATGATACATGCAGTAGCAAAAATAAATAAATTAATTTTAAAAAGACAAAACAAAAAAAAAAAAAACAAAAAAAAACCCTTCCCATTATTCTTACTTGGAGGCAGATTCTGCATTTTGGGGATATAAAAATACTCTTTGAAGTGCCTCAGCTTATCTTCCTCGTCTAGGTGGAGAGCAACCCTCTCATCTGTCGGGTGACATTTGAGTTCAGCCGCGATGCGTCGCACTGTGTCAGCTGGCAGCTCAAGAGGTGAAGGCTCCATTACAAATGGTTCTCTGAAAAGGAAAGAGAATGATAAAATGTCATTTGGCCACCATCGTGTTATTGCAGAAAATTAGTCCTTTAGGTAATATACCTTTTGTTTTAACTAAGATTCCCATTTTCCCAATCTCAGAAATAATGTAATTAACCAACCGGCATCAACCTCCATGCCTGCGTTTTCCTCATACATAAAATGAAGAAAATAATAGTAACTTAGGGATATTGAAAGGACTAAATTAGGTGATCATGTTCAAGACAGAGTAAGTTCTCAATAAATGTTATCTCTTTCCATTCTTATTATCTAGAAAAGCGTACCATGTCTGTGACTTCCAAACATGTATAACTTCATCACCTTTTCTTCTAGAATCTTCCTGGGAGGTAATAGTGAAGATGACTTTTGTGCAAGTATAGAAAAACAGTGTCCCACCAAGCTTGTCGTTGTTACTAACCCACCTCCAATGAGTCTTGGATCATAATTTTAAAACTATGGACGTAGTGAACCTGAACAAAATTCTTTATTGCAAATGAAAATGATATTGATGAAAAAGGTAACTTTAAATATTAGTATTTTTGCTATACGAATACCAGAGAGATTCATGCACCTGCTGCTGATAACAATGAGAAAGTTCTTTGTTTTTCAACACCGTATGTACCATGTTAGAACAAACAGGACCCTGTGGTGTTTCTTGAAATCACATTGTGCTTTGTTTAATCATCATTTAACATTTTCCACTTTTTTGGAAAGAAACTTAATCTCTCTGAAGGGGATAAATGACAATGAAGATTTAATCACATATTTTTAAATGTTACCCAAGTTTGTTTGTTTTTATATTTCTTCTAAGTTTTAGTTTTTTGAAATTGAGCAAGAATGTTAGTAGAGGGAAAAAATTTCCTTAGGCCAGCTTGATTTACATATAGTTAGTCTGACTTCCTTTATATGTTCCTCCATTTATTTACTCTTTCTACAGATATTCATCAGGTACCTACCAGTTGGCTTTGGCAGGAAGCAGTGTATAGGACAGTGTGTAAGTGCCAACTCTTGCACCGTTTACTTTTTAGTGGGATCATGGAAAAATAATGTCATTTCAGATAGTTTCAAGAGCTACAAGAAAACAGCAGAGTAATGAGATGGGGTCACTGGGGTGTGGAAGAGCTATCTTAGGGTGAACAAGTTCATCTTTGAGGAACACATGCGCAAGCATTTCTAAATCATATTATGGAGTGAACCACATGATGATCTGAACCTGGAGGAACATGACAGCAAGTGCAAAGGTCCTGGGAAGGAGACAGGCTTGGCTTGTTCAACTAATGCACTAAAGGGAGAGGGGGAGGAAGTTATGATAAACTATCATGTGAAAAAGGCAGAGGCAGTAGTTAATCACAAAGAGCTTCAAAGGCAGGAAAGGAGTTTGGATAATTTTCTAAGTTTAATGAGAAACTATTGGAGAATTTTGAATTAAAAAGAGTATGGTACAATTTTATATCAAATAAAAATCACTTTGCTCTGTGATGAATTATAGGAGTTGAAAGAGAGAAAACTTAATGCTATTATAGTAGTTTGGGAGAGAAAGGAAGGTGGATTAAATTCAGTGGTAAGAAGAAAGGTAGAGAGAAGAATGCAGATTTCTGATATATTTTGGAGAAAAGGTAAATAAAGAAAATCTATATGGCTGATAGATTATCTCTAGTGAGGACAGGAAAGGGGGGGTTACTACTAGCTTTGGGATATGAACAAATACATGAAAAGTGATGAAATATGAACTATCCAAGGAAGAAATATTTTGAAGAGGGAAATCAGAAATCTTTTGAGGACATATTAAGTTTCGGATAAAGTACTAAACATCCAGGTAGAAATATAAAGCTATTGTGCTATTGGCTATTGTGTCTGTGTCTTAGGGGACTATTGGATCATAAGATATGTTTAACATTTTCGACTCATAGACTGTACATAAAGCCTGGGACCCCTGGGAACAAAAAGTAACACAGAAATGAAGCTCTAGAATTCAATTCAATTATCTTTCTTCTATCCCCCTCCCTCTTTTACCCTAACCAATACACACAATGTTAAACAACAAAGAGTTGCATGTCTGAATGTTATACAATGCCAGTAAAATAACATTCTTCCTACTTATTTGACCTCTTCCTCTCTCACTTGCCAATCATCTCTGCTAATGAGCCATCCTTCATATTCCTGGATAAGGATACCTGAGCTTTACCATTGCATATTTTTTAGTTTGATACAAGTAGTGTCTCCCAATTTCTCCAATCCCTGCTTTTGTACAAAAGTCTACGATTTCAACATTGATGCTGAGGATGCTTTCGATATCCCATCATCTCATCATTTTAATGTGTCATTCATCCTCCTCATAAAATCTTCTATTTCTGTGATTTTCGTATTCCGCTCCCTTTTACCTAAGATGTTTTGCTTCCCCTTTTACATGTTCACATTCTAGCCACCCTTCAAAACCCTAGCTCAAATGTTACTTTTTTTCATGAGGCCTGTTAGGATATCTCAGCTTAAAGTAGTCTTCTCTGAACATCTGTAACATTTATGAGCACATTTATGAGCGTTACTTAATAATAAGTAATACGTTCTGCCAGGTTTTATATTTATCTAGGCACATATGTGGATGGAAATGATCAAACTTGCTTGCTATGCTTACAACTTGATTCTCAATGGGCTCCTACTTACAGCTTTCTGAGGAAGGAAAGTGTCTTTTGAATGGTGATGACTGTGCTCTACCACTTGTAGAGACACAGGTGACTGTGCCTCTACCACTCTATTGCCTGATTACAGTTGATTAAACCTCTGCTGGACACTTGCCCACTAAAGACAATCTACTGTTTTGTCAAGATCTGTGAATGACCTGCTGTAGCAGCTCTAACCAAACAGTGGTGATGGTGTTTAGCTAAGCATATAATCAAATTCTTTCAGAAATCTGAGCTTTGAGATATATTTATTCATTCAGTTAGAAACAGGAGCAAGAATTTAAAAGAATCATAGAAGCTAGGAAATGCTAGGACCTAAGAGGAATACTGTCAGAGTGACTCATTTTTCAGAGTCAAACAGAACCACTGATTATTAAAGCATGAAAAGCAGAAAGTGATTCCAGCAGCAAGCAAGAATGACTGAGTTACACAAGGGCAGGGAATTGAGCAGCTATGTCTCCTGAAAAGGTGTTTGGGCTGTTCCTAAAATCCCATGAGATGTTTTTCTATCTTGCTATCAAGTGTGTCTTTACTACAAACTTATTAATTACGGTAGCTTCACAGAGTTGCTGTTCTACCCTACTGAACTGTACTCTACCTGGCGGCCTAAATCATGTTCAATTTATCTTTGTGGTCACCCTGTTGCTAAGCAATCTCTTTTAGATAGAACTTCCCCAAAATGCCAGTTGACTAAGAGAATAAGCAAAATAGCTGGGTAAATCATTTGGAAAAATTAATTACATATGACTAGAGGAACACCTAGTCCTCATTTTGACCACACGGGAAATGATTCTAGAAATATTTCTAGTGAAACTCAGAATCAAGAGAGCTTGCTTTATACTTGTGACCTTCTTTGGGGAATCAGCACTTTGAGAGTTTATTGGAGATGAGTTTAAACTCTAAGTCGGGTTACTTAAATAAATATACAGATTAGTTTGCTACCATCATATTCTGAGCAAAAGTCAACTTTCCCTATTAAAAAAAAAAAAGATATTCATTAGCCTCTTTATTTCAGTATTTTATTTAATCCTTGTAACAATCCTGAGGCATCAGAATTACTTTCCTCCATTCTGAGACCAAACCCTGGAACAGACAGAGTAGAAACAAAACGGAATGGAAAGATAACAGAATGTACTGTTTGGTATTGAACCGCGCCTGAGATACTGGTCTTCGGCAAGGGCTGTGGATGGAATGTGCAAAGCAGAGCTCCCCCTCAGAGACTTAAATCTATCACTTTATTTGTTCTTGCCTCTTACTTCCTGATTTTTAAAATTTATGTTTCTTCAGCTCATTCATTTTTTCCTTGTCTTTTTTCTACGGTCCTACCCTGAGTCTGCAAAGGACCACGGGCTATGTATAAATCCATTTACACTTTTTAATCTATCCTTCCCAAACCAGTCCCAGACAGGCAAGAGTTAAAGTGGCTGGTTCTGCTACTGGGTCCCTCACACCTGGGGTACAGTGAAATACTTGATGGGAGTAGTCTTTCTGCAGTAAGTGCACCCCACTCCACAGCCTCAGGCTAACACCCTCACTCCAATTAATTTATTAACTCATACTAGTTGCTGCTTAATTCTCCATTCACCACACTGGCTAAGACAATTAATTAGTGCTCACAAGCCATAATTTGATGCCATGTTAGGTTCACCACTTGCAAATAAATTGACATGCTCATATTTTGAAATGAACAAATTAAGTTCAAGTTAAAAAAAACTTCAAATTTTATATTTCACATACTTCGTGTTAACTTTATTAAGAAGGTGGACATAATGTGCCATGAGGTCTCAGGCAAGTCACCTAACCCCTCTACGCATCAATGTTACATCAAATAAAGTTAAATTTTACTTCGTTCAAAGGATCGTGGTTAGGCTCAAATGACATTAATGAAGTCCTCGATAAAAAGATATATTTTTATAATGTCTTTTAATATCAGTGGAAATTGCCACTGTGCCCTCAATTTAGCTTTTGACATTTTCAAATTGTTTTTTCACAGTTCTATTCAGACAGTTATGCATAACTCTAAAGCTAAAACTTGTATAATAATTAAAAACTGATTGTTTTGATGGAAATCACTGAATTCAGGATCTCCTAGTTACCCACTGGTCTAAGATTAAGTAGTTAAATAACTGTGAGCCCAGTAGTTAATTTTTTACACAGTTTCAGATTTCATGCCTGAAATGAGCTAATTGTACTTATGAGTTCAAAGTTTAGAATCAATTTAAAAATACATAAAGAAAGTGTGTAGCTTTTCATTGAGAAAGAACAAAAGTAAATCTTAAAATATATGTACACGGAGGAAGAAGCTTCTTTAGGCATATCATTGAGAAATGAATGACATTTCTCTGCTACAACTGCATAGTTCGTATCTGTTAGGTTTGTGTCAGGTGGGAATGTGGACAGTATCATAAAGCCTGTGACACAGAAGCCTCCAGAGTCTGAGAGTCTGAGGTTGTAAATCTAACTTCAACCACACACAGGTGTAGGACCACAGACAGCTAGAGAGTGACATTCCAACCCCCCTGATAAGGACGAAGCTACCCCCTCCCCTGTCTCTGCAGGTATTACCCACTCCCCCCAGAAAAACTCTGTAAAACCCAAGGCTTTCCCCTCCCCCGAGGTGGAGGCTCTTTGGCCTCCACCCATCTGCCCCCAGATGCTCAAAATAAAACAGCATTTTGCTACACCTAAGGCTTCGTGTATCTCCCTCTCAGCTCCGGACCTAACAATATCTAGGATGTGAATTACTTGCTGAACTTAACATTAATAAAATCATTGCATTTGCTTCGATGTTACTACTAAATAACACCCCATCTTGCACAAAATAAAAGCAGGAAAGAAAGAAGAAAACTTTCTATTATAAAGAAAAAATATATCAGCTTTCCATTCTTAGGCAAATGTTTCAGAAAATGAAAGTGGAAGAAACTGTTCAAGAAACAGAAATTTTCACTTCTCTAAACAATATTTAGTATGAGTTAAAGTAGCGTAAGACAACTAGAGTTACCAGAAAACAGCAGACTTAAAGCCTATTTAAAAATGTCTTTCCCTCATCTGGGTTTTGATCTCATCTTATCATTTAAATTCAAGTAACTACAGGATTAACTTTAATTTGCCAAATGTAACCATGTTCAGCCGATGCACTACAGTGTGCTATTGACAACAATTCTTTTCACTACATTGGTAAAGATCTCTTCATATAACCTGCTTTTAAAGGTGAGGTGCCTTAGGGAGGTCATGGCATTTTTATTTATGAAGAGAATGTGGAAAAAAATGAAGAACCAGCAGATAAAACCTCTAAAGCGCTATGACAAGGATTCTAGCCGAGAGAAGCTTCATTTGGAAAAACCACTGAGTGCCTTTTTGTGTCCAGAATATACACCTAGTGCCTAGTGCTTACCTGCTAAGATTCTGATGGGGTCCACAGCTCCCAGCACCTCTCAAGGAACCTCTCAAGAGAATTCCTTGCAATTTATGTCAGACCTTAGGGTGAGAAACTCAAAGAACCGCTCAGACTCCACCCTGTGGGGAATTTGTAAACTAACTTTAGTTCCTCCCACCCAATCTTATCTGATTGTAAATCTCCATTCACTAACAAACCTCTAAGCGCAATGTGCCCTGGTTTGTCGTTTCAAACACCAGAGCCTCCACTGAGGGTTCTTTCCCCTAAATCACTCTGCTCCTTAGATGCGGTAAACACTTGCTGACCCTCTAACTATTTAGATTTCTGGCAGCAGAGCTGAAGAGTTTTGTCCAGAGCTAGATTCCAAATTTTGCGTTTCTCCTTTGCTTTGGACTCTGGATTTTTGAGGCGCACTGTCAAGGTCATTGGGAGTTTCAAGTGTGATGAAAGAGTTCATGATATTTAAAGGGTGAACTTTTCAGTCAAAAGTTCAAAATAGGCTCCCAATCGCAGAATATACTTTCTTGCCTAATACGTGAGTTTTAATAAACTCCAAGGTAATAAATCTAGGCAGTTAAAACAAGGAAGAAAGAGTTAGGGTTTGAAGATTCAGTATAACTAGCCTGGGAAACTTCATTAAGCCAAATTATTCCTTCTTTAAGCCTATGAACTTACTTTTTCTTTCTTTGTTTCTTTTTCTTTTTCTTTGTTTCTCTTTCTTTCTTTCTTTCTTTCTTTCTTTCTTTCTTTCTTTCTTTCTTTCTTTCTTCTTTCTTTCTTTCTTCCTTTTCTTAAACAGAGATGGGGTCTTGCTCTTGCTCAGGCTGGTATAGAGCTCCTGGCTTCAAGCAATCCTCCCACCTCAGCCTCCCAGAGTGCTAGAATTATAGGAGTGAGTCACCATGGCTTAAACCTATGAACTTTCTATTGTTCTACCTTGATTACCTTTTTAGGCATATTCCTGAGCTTGGCTCTTTTGATAAATATCCTTTTAGGCATAAAAACTAAGATTAAAGACTTTCAGAATTAGGACTAAAGATTGCGACTGGGTCTCAATAATTGAATTACTTATGCACACTTATGCTTTATTGAGCACCTACAACATACCAGATAAAGTATTATTTTATTTAATCATTTCTATTAAGTGTTTGTTGTATAACCCTGGACAATTCACTTAACCCTTGCTGAGGCTCTGTCTCCTATCCATCAAATGCACATAAAAGCACCTTCCTCACAAAATTATTGAGATAATAAAACCATGCATGGTGAAAGCTTTACTACAAAAATTTACTACATAAATAAAGATTTACTACATAAATCAATTAGTGACATACTCTTTTTCGTTTTTTTTTTTTAATTAACCAGACAAAAAGTATTGTCCTCCAGTCTTCAAGAGAGGCAGATAAAGCCCATGAAATTACTTTAATACAGGTAATTGAGCAGGGAAAATAAAATATATTTCACTTTATCCATCTTATCGTTACAACAATCCTATAAAGTAAGTTGACTATCCTTGTTTTATTAACTTGAAAGAGAAAAAAATTTGAATCCATTCAGGGAATTTTAAAACTTGTAATTTTTTTTTCCCATTTTGCTTATGCCTTTGTGTTGTAAAAACTTTGGAAAATTTGCTACGTTCTAACATGTGGGGAGTGAATCAGAGGGTAGGATCTGTGTCATTTTTTATAGGAGAATCACTCTCCTTTAGTGACTATAATGTAGAAATAGAGATAGAGATGAACATATCAAGGTCTTGTTTTCACATTGTTTCTTCTAAAATCTTTTAATAATACTATTAAAAACCATTCCATCAAAATAGTATTGTTTAGCATTGCCACTTTTAAAGAATTTGGAGGTCTAAGCTACACTTATTTCTTATGTTTTGTAAATCTCTTCCTCTCTCTCTTTAAATTTGTTACCTTTATTCATTTAAGAAAAGTATTAAGTGTATTCTTTGCACCAGGTACAAAGCAAAATGCCAGGGGTCTAATGGTGAGCAAAACTTTTATAATAACATAAGCCCCTAAAAATATAAAAGGTGTGAGATACAAGTCATGAGAGCAGGAGTGGAAGCAAGACCCAGTGCAGGGCCAGCTGTGCAGGCAGAAGAAGAAGAGGGTGAGCTTCCATTCCTTCTTTTTCAGAGACAGGAAGAAAAGAAGTGTTGCCAGGATAAATTGTACCAATTCAGAGTTGTCTATTACATGTCATCCCAGCTACAGCATGATATGTCTCTGAGGGACAGAACTGTGATTTTATCCTCCTCAGAGCATTACCTACGTATGGAGCTAAATAGATATCTATTGAATTGGTTAATTTTTTTTTTTTTT
>NW_012141524.1:3689205-3689993 GCF_000956105.1 Propithecus coquereli
GTTCTTAATAGGTAAAGAACTGTTAATACGTGTGTTCATATTACTCAATAAGATATTCCCATTTGATTATGGAATACTTCTTACTGTGAATTGTATATTTTTTCTTAATATAGATAAGCCTGCTTTTTTGCTGATGTTTTCCCTGTATATTTTCTTTAATTTCCTCTTTTTCAAGCTTTTTGTGTCATTTTATTTATTTATTTTTTTTAAGGCACATAGCTAAATAAATATCCACATGCCATTTTATATTTACTTCTATATCCATCTAAACCACAGTGTCAAAGACTATCTGTTTTTAAGAGGAAAGTAACCATCTTCAGTTAAATGCTGATGTATTTGGAAAAGAAATTTAGGAACCAGCATTTGTTAGTGGTGATTATATGTGAAGGTGCTGGTGGCAAAGTCTCTTGTAGCCTGGATGGCTTATCACAGAGAAGCAGAAGGCAAAAGAACTCTGATATATACAATGACCAAGGTGATTAATGAGCGTTATCCTCTGGCTTAAAGGGTTATCCTGAAAACATATGTAGCAGCTACTGTGGGTGGGCTGTAACTGGGAGTCTAAGGCCCAGTTTTCTGTTATAGCCACTCCTTGGATATTGGTACAAGGTTGGTCTGCCTCAAACATTCTCCACTGCGTTCGTACAATCAGTCCCATCAACAGGCTAATTGATGATTGAGAGGACAGGTTTGCCACCATGGGAATCCCAAACCCAAGCATCTTCCCTTTAATCTCTTTCTCTCTCTCTCTGTCTACACACACACACACACACACACAATGCTTGCTA
>NW_012141524.1:3690043-3692761 GCF_000956105.1 Propithecus coquereli
GGAAAGGTGGCCTTGCAGTTGTCTATCAGGCTCTCCAGGAACAGCAGTTCTCAGCCTCCTCCTTGCCACAGCACACTGAAGAGAGCAGGTCCACTGTCGCTCAGCAGGTCTCAGCTGGGATGCATCAGCATGCGTTTCATCACCTCTAGCTGGACACCGAGGCAAAGGTAGTCCTAACTTTGGTTCATATTCCTATTGCATTATTGGTAGTAAAACATTTTATACTCTGAGTGATATCAGTTCTATGTTTTAGAAAGGTTTTTTTCTATTTATACATTTTATGCTAAATTAAATTGTCTCCTCATTATAACTGCAGGGTCCCCATCTGTGAAGGCTCATTGTCCTCTCTCTGAATCCCCTTCATGGGCATTTCTAGACCACCTGGCCTCATAGATGCTGCAGACTCTTTGGTGGCTTCAGTGCTCCTGAGCCTCCAGGTTTGATGATCCTATCTCATTCCTAACCTTCCTGCATTTAATTACATCCAATCGTGTGAACTATCTAGCCATCTATCTAGCTATTCATCTACCCATCCATCTAATCTATCCATCTATCACATATATATCTATGTATATATTACCAAATATTTTTAGTGTTACATGGAAAGGTATTTTTAGAATATGTAGTCTGCCATATTACTGAAAATTAAACTCTTCATTACTTATTTCATAGAGTTATTTTTTTAATACTGTGTTTTTCCTGTTTGAGTCATCTTTGTTGAATTGGAAGTTCTAACATGGTTTTTTGGTATTCTGCTAATATCCTTCCATTTCTGTGCTCATATAATTAGACATATATAAATTTGCTATTATTTGAAACAAAAATATGAATTTTTTCACCTATAAGCTTCACTTTTTCCCCCTTCAAGACTCTGTTTCCTACAAACTACCCTCCCTCTCCTTCCCTCACCCGAGATAGAGAGTGCATTTACAAGACTTTTGCTCTCCTACTCTTTTCCTCTATTTCCCTCTGTTCCCTGATGGAAACCTGAGAAGGCTTTTCCTTTCCTCCTCTCCTCTTTCCCAAGGACCCAAATCCTAGATTTTCTGAGATAATTTAGTACCTAGAATTTCCATGAGAGAGCCCTGCTCTTTATTTAGAATGTGTATTACGCTTTCTAAGTCCATCATTCTCCATTAGGGTATGTGCAGAGGGATAGTGATAATACAACATTGCATAGTTTATTCTCCATTCTTTTCTATCTCTTCATTTCATTCTATTTCCAAGTCTCTCTTCTGATTCGTTTGTAATTTGAGTTTTTTTCTCAATTATTTTTCACAGATCCTCTACATGAGTGACATATTGACTAAATTTTTACATATTTTGAAATATCTTTATTTTTTTGTCAACCTAATAGTTGAATATTATCTTGGCTATGTATAAGATGTTGGGACAGATATTGTCTCTCATTAATCTGTAGATGCTGTTCTAGTTTCTTATAAGTCCATGCTACAAATAAGAAATCAGATGTTAAACTATTCCTTTTGTTGATAAATTTATAATTTTTTAATCTCTCTTTATAGTTCAGGAATTCTCTAAGGATATGCTTATAGGCATGTTATTTTGTTATTATTTCAGCTTGGAAATACATGAATACTTTTCATGTAATGATTTGGTCTTCTTTTCAGGAAAACTGTCTTTGATAATTTTATCATGGCTTCCATTACCCTCTTTTTTATTACTATTCTTCTCCTTCTGGAGCTCCTATAATTTGTGGTAGATCTCCTGATCTACCCTATACTTATTTTCCTGTCATGATTATCTTCTCTCTGTGAATGTGCTAAACATAAATCATATCTTTGTAAGCACCAGTCATACATACACACACACACCCACACACACACACACACACACACAATGCTTGCTATGTTATTTATTCAAATAGTCTATGTACAGTAAGTCCTCCTTTAATGTCATTGATAGGTTCTTGGAAACTGCAACACTAATGAAGTACCATAGGTCCTCAAATAACATCATTTCCTTCGATGTCTTTTCTTTATAATGTTGATGAGAAAGAAAAATTGATTTTGGTATACGTCATTTCATTTAAAGTTGCATTTTCCAAGAAGTTATCATTGACATTAAGTGAGAACTTACTGTAGTTCATTGATGAGGTCTGTTTGAGCTATTCATATATGATATTATATGCAATATGTTTATTTTTCCAATTTGGAGATTTATCATATTTAAAATTTTTATTTTGAAATAGTTTCACTTCTATGGAAAAGTTGCAAGAATAGTACAAAGAATATTTTGCAAACCATTCACCAAGATTCACCAATTTTTACCATTTTGTCACATTTGTTCTCTTTCTTTCTTATTCTCTTTCATCCACACACCTGCACATTTGTACAAACATACACATATCTGATATTTCCACAATCAACTCAGGTTATGAATTTTTGGCAGGAACCCTTCATTAGTGATATTGTAACCTCAATTTATTTCTTTAGGAGGCATGGAAGGTCAGTTTGTCCCACTATTGGTGGTGATAATTTTGATAACCAAAATGTCCCACATTAAGCCAGTGGTAACTCCTTTAAGCTGGCTCCTGTGTCCTTTTGACATATCATCATTTTGTTTCTGAACATTTACTTACTTTCTAGCACAGACGTTCCAGGCTGATCTTGGACTTTTTTAGCATCAACCCCAAAATCAGCCATTTATTCCAAAGCTTTGGTTCTTTTTAGAAGGCACTACTGTGTTTAAAAACTAAAT
>NW_012141524.1:3692811-3694635 GCF_000956105.1 Propithecus coquereli
CTAAATACATGTAATGTTGATTAATTAGTAAATTACCATTAAGGACTTTAAAATTTCCATTATAGAGCAAAGGTTTGTTTTCAAATAAACCATTTTGTAGTGGTAATTGTTGCTGTTACTGTTTGTTTAATAACATAGCTTCCCTCAAAGTAATATTTTTACTGCCACTACCACTCCTTGATAACTGTAGGTTCTCCGAGGTTTCTGTAAAACATAGAAAACCCAGAATAACTTGAGTCATATTGACATCATTGAATACATGACAACATCATTGACATTGTGATGACTCTTTGTAAAATGGGAACAGGAAATACAAAATCTCCATCTGAAGACAAGCTTACACCAGGATTTTTTTCCATAGTACAAAGTAAATACCTATGCCTTCCTTTTACCATAATAACTCATATCTCATAACAATTTTTTAAAAAATATATTAAAAATGACTATCACAAGAGGTAGTAAAGGGTATGTTTAGAGGTATCACTTCAAGATCCTCTTCTGGCATTTGAAGTTTCTTCCTGTGTTTATCTGGCAAAGTGTTTTCTAGTGTCACTAATAAATGCTGCAAAAGTTTCCATCGTGGATGTGTCTGGTATCTGTATACTAATTTTGCCAGCCATCTGTGACTTCCAATAGCTTATAGTACGCAGACACAAAAATATAGGAAATTCCTAAATTTTCTTAATCCCACACTACAGACAGGGGGAAAGATTTCACTACACTAGAATCCAAAGAATGTTGCAGCAAGGCCCTAAGAACCAAAAGGAATACTTCTAAGGGGCTCTTATTTAGATAAGGAAGGAACAAAGTATTAGATAAGAATGAGAGCTATCAAAACATGGAACAGGACATTAAGCAGTTTGAAATGTTAACTTGTATTTATATATCAAATCGGTATCTGGTTCTACAGAAATATTTTTGTAATCTGGAAGAAGATATAATGTTTAGTAAACTACAAATTTTCAAACTGACCCAATAAGAGGAACAGTTGAAGAGAACTTTTTTTTTCAGAAGATAATTTAAAATGTGTTTAAAGACTCAGCATATAGACACCAACATTGTTTGAATAGTTTTGCAGGAGTTCTAGCTCAGCTTTGAAGATTAGGAGATCCCCACATTATTCCAACTATTCCAGACCGTACACAGAGATGAGCTTTCCTGTTCATTTTCTGAAGTTTATCCTAATCTCCATTCTAAAACATGATGAAGACAGGAGTCTAACCTTCCAAAAGCTGTTCAATTTAAAGAAAAAAATAAAGTTGATAGGGAATTGTGTTGCATCGATTTTCATCAGAGCCAATTATTTTTATTCAGGATATATTAATTCTGTTTAAAATAAATTACAGCTTTTCCCCACTGCATTATTTTTACCATATTTTGTTGTTTGACATGGCTTTCAGCTGTTTTCTTTTTTCAGCTTATTTTTAATTTTTTTTACAGTCTTATTCTTTCATACAGATTTTATTCTTTTATAAAATTGAGCAGAAAGTACAGAGAGTTCCCATATACCCCCTTTTTCTAATCATATTTTCCAACATTAATTTTTCTAATCAAATTGCTTGTCTTTTTTGCTTTTGCCCAATTTTTCCTTATATTTTCTTTTTATTATTTATTATTCCAGTATTGAGTATTTTATTATTTTAACTTTTTGATGTTTTTATTTCTTTCCCTAGTTTATTTTATAGTTCACTTTTAGGCTTATTTTCATTTTATTGATTTTAGTTTTAGTTACCTTAAATTGGTTTCTGTTACATGGTCTAACCTTTATTATTTCTTGTATTAGGCTATTTATTATTTATTTTTACTCAATTTATTTATTTATTT
>NW_012141524.1:3699041-3702992 GCF_000956105.1 Propithecus coquereli
TCTACACACACACACACACACACACACACACACACACACACACACACACACATAGACTTTCAAACACAAGAGCATGATTACACCTTATTTCTTGAATATGGAATTATCTACCCATTTTTTAAAGGCAGACACCTTATGTTTTTCAACTGGATCCTACTATCCATCCTTAGGTAAGGCAAGAAAACTGGATTTAGTGACTCAAAAATGATTTAACATCTTCAAGAGATTAAGGTAAAGTTCAGGCCTTTCAACTCCTAAAACGCAAAGGAAAAAAAGGTCAAACCAACACACAGATTTATTATCAAGCAGCTCATTCTGTAAGGTGAGTATAGCTAAGTTGGGTTGGGACAGACAGACAGCAAAATTTCTCTGCCATATCAAAAGTACAAGCAATGTTAAGATTCTTGCAGGTTGAAAATGATGGGGAAGGAGGTAAATGGAGAGAGACAAAGAAGCTTTGTGACTGTTCATGTCACTATCCTGCAATGTAATGTTTTTTCATCTAAAATTTCAGCCAAAAGTCTTGTGCCTGTGCTATACCTAGAAGCAATAAAAGAATAGAGTTGGTGTTCAGTATGGCATGATTTGATGTGGAAAAGAGACAATTTCTGGTGGAATGCGATAATCTACAAAATGAAATAAATTTGTGAAAGTAGGAACTCAGGCAAGAGAGATGGTGAAAATTTCCATCTCCTCCCCCCGAACACATATATATCCCTGGAGCAAGGGGTGTTTTAAACTGATATCATTGGCATTTAAAGGAACATGGTGACATCAGTTGACAATTGGGTTACTTTTCAGGAACTTTGGATTTTATCTCCTGCTGCACACTTGAACTCTATTGCTTTTGACGCTTAATGAATTTGGCTCTTAGAGAGCTCAAATTTGACTTCCTGTTCTGGTGAATTGAGGAGAATAAAACAAGCAAAGGCATGGATTTCAGTTTTCTATCTGTTCTATATCAAAACATGATTCTTTTATGCGAACCTAGAGGAGAAATATCTCTCAGATCTCAGCGTTTGGAAAAATATGTAGAATTGTTTTACTTTTTGCTTTGTCTGAGAGGGAGGTAAAAGTCGACTTTCTGTTCCACCTTTAGCAGCCTTGCAGGACCTTCGATTTCTATCAATGCATTCTAACTTCCACTTGTGCTCACTGTACATTAATTTTTTTGTTACATCCTATTATTTATTTATTTATTTTTTCAATCTATGCATGGCCTACTTCATTTCAATGCATAATATAAATTCCTCACCCCTTGTTTGATGGTAAGTGGCAGATAAATAAATAAATGAATAAGGGATTATTGCTTTCATACAAAATTCCCCTTCTCTCACTTTAACTAGACACTAATTGCTGCTTAGTAATCCATTTACTCCTCACCTGTTGACTCAATATTGTATTCTGTGCAGCAGCTTTTCAAAGTATTCATTGCCATGGTCATTCGTTTGGAGGAGGGTCAGGTGCTCTATTACCTTCCCGTGTTCATCTGGAGCGTCCTCCGTCTGTTCAGCATAAGAGTGCTTTGTGGTCTGGATGTTTGTGGGGGACATCCAAGCAGGGGAGTAGTTGAAAGTGGTCAGCAACTAGCTACGTCTCCTACACTGTTTACATAGGACCTACTTCTGATTTGGTTCGTTTATATATCGTCTAACTTCTGACTTTTAATTGTTTCGTTCTTTGTCCTGTTTGTCTAAGAAAACATTCCCGCCATGTGCGACCCCTCTATCTTTACTGTGCTTGAAAGAACGGACTTTTGGCCTCATTGCCTTGACGCAGGATGGATGCAATAGTAGGTTAATGGTTTACTAATGCCAATGAGTAGCTAAGCAGGGCGCTCTAAATTTTAAGTTAGTGAAAGGACACTAACACAGACTAAAAATAGATTCAGCTAGAAGATCTATACAGAAGAAATTGTTTTCCAATTTTCTCTTACCCTGATTCTTCATAAAGATCACAGGATCATAACTCTATTGGCCTTTGAGGGAAAACATGGAATCCTCACTTTGACCAGTTACTGTCTATACATTCCTTCTATTGCATTTCCACCCTCCCCACCTGTCTCAGTCTGACCTGTCTTCATGCTGCCACTTTCTTTGGACAGTCTCCTAACCTGATCCCTGTCTCTATATTTTTCCTTAAACTGTAAACTCCAAGTCATTCACAGATTAATCTTTCTAAACCACAGACAAAATCATGTCTGAAAATGTTACTTAAAGGACTTTTTATTGGTCTCTGAAAAGGATGAAGTTTTTACATGACACACAAGGCTCACCATGATTTGGCCTGGGCCTAGCTTTGGAGTTGTATTTTGCGCCCCCTTTCCCCACGGGTGCTACCACCCAGCCATCTTAAATTCACCATGAGAATTTGACTGCCCCAGACTCCTCCACTCACCTCTGTGTTTTTCCTTACATGCAGTTACTTCCTTCTGGTTGAAATATCCTTTGCTTTCTTGATTGCCCTCTTCCAAAAATCAACTTACATTTTAATCTTAACTCTGAGGTATTCCTTTATACTCCAGTCAGAGTTTGTTGTGTCTTTTATAATGTTTCCTGCAATATTTTATTTAACTGTTCTGAGAGAGGTAAAGTCTTCTATAAATCAGAGGCATGACTGAGGTATCCAGGACCCTCAACCCTTTGTGGTATTGTTGAAGCAGGAACTCCACATGGCTCAAGTTTAGCACCAGGTGATGTAGGTTTTTGTGTTGTGAGATGACTTAGCTAATTCTGATCATCATGCATTAGGTGAACTTCTGCTCTTTGGTCTGCTACCATCTTGACTTCAATTTCTTATGATAATGGCTTATCTATGTACTTTCTCGTCCAGTCTTACGTCTCTTTCCAATACTCGGAGTGAAATGGAGTTTTGAGATCGCTCCCCAGTGCACCCAACTTTCCAGAAGTACTAGTCTGAGTAAGATGTTTTTCATTGTATCCCACGGGACCACACCACCCGCCCTGGGAGAACTCCATGGCTCACAGGAGATAAGAATGCACTTTCCAGATTTCTCAGGTCTGAAACTTTATTGTATTCAGCAGCTATTCTTCATAGTTTGTGGTTTAACGTTATAGCTATTACCTGTTTTATTAAAGACAGAATTTTCTTCTCAGTTTTCTAAAAAGTTATTTTTTGTTTTCTCGTAGCTTCAGAGAGAAAAGCAGTGTAGAAATGCCTTTAATGTGCCTCTTTAGCTGCAACTTCCCCTTGGATCTTACTTCCACTTCCACTGTGTTACTGAACCTCCTCTCTGACAAAGCTCTAATGACTCCCTAATGGACAAATCCAAAACTGCCTTCTCTGCTGACAGCCTCTATGTTGAAAGCTCTTGATCCTATTACTTCTTTTACAGCACAAATCTCAGTTAATTTCTATTCTCATTTTCCTTTGCCACCTCTTCTCTTTCAATCTCACACTATACTCTTTTCCCTGAGTTATCAAGAAGAAATACATCCTTTCATTTTTGTTGTTGTAGATCCTTTTTTGCATTGCTCTTAATAACCCTTAGCACAGGCTGAGTTCTTACTTTATCTGCATACTTGATTACTGCTATAGGTTGAATATATGTGTCCCTCACCCCCAATTCATATGTTGGAACTTAGCCCCCAGGGTGATGGTATTAGGAGGTAGGGGTCTTGGGAGGTGATTAAGCTGTAAGAGCTCTGCCCTCTGGGATGGGATTAATGCCCTTATAATAGAGGCTTCAGAGAGCTACCTCCTTCCTCCCATCCCTTCTGCCACATGAGAACACCCAGATGGCACCATCTATGAGGAACAAGCCTTTTTCTTTTCCACTCTCCTTCTACCCCATGAGGATGCAGCCTTTGTCCCTTCCCCTCTAGAGGATATAGCAATAAGGCATTATCCTGAAAGCAGAGACCAAGGCTTCACTGGACACCAAATCTGCTAGCACCTTGATCTTGAACTTCCCAGACTATTTTTATAAAT
>NW_012141524.1:3715836-3717025 GCF_000956105.1 Propithecus coquereli
AATTATAAACTTAATTATTAAGTATACTTAATTATTCTCCCATTGCCTCAATACCTAATAGAGGCATTAATAATGTATCCCTGAGACAGTAACAATTCATGCAATGTTTCCACTCAGAAACAGTAGCTGAGGATATGATTGGAATTGGGAGGGAATGATGGTAGGAACATGCATTCATATATTATTTTTTCCAGAATCTCTCTTGTTTTATTACATTTTACTTGATATCTGTAGAGTTTCAGTTCTCTTTTCAGTAATAACAATGCCTGGTCTATTTTTCACAGATGTGTTATACCATGAAACTGCTATACCATGATGACATTCAACTACTTCCTTTGGTCTTCATTGCAGAGAGAGATCTTTCTGGTATCTACATTTTAAAATCTATTAGTCTTTCTTCTTCCAAGCCACCTAATGTTCATTACAAAAAATCTATTGGAAATGTAGCCAATGAAAAAGTACTAACAACCATGCTTCATTTATCTTCAGAAAAAGCTCCAGAAAAACATGCATACCATTCTACAGCACATTCCTGGAATTACAGCCACTCACTGTGGTCCCAATTCATGCTTTAACTTCAAACTGAGATTGAAATCAACTTGTTCTTGTACCATTGAGCTTATCCTTTATTAGAGAATTGCTCATGTAAATACCTCTGAATTATAAGTATATTGCCCATTAAGTTCAAAGAAGGCCTCTTCAATATTTTATAAATACAATATCCATACCTTTCCAAATGATCATAACTGTAGACAGCACTATAGAAAACCCTTGATCACTGGGTCACAAGCTGAAATAGTTCATATTTTTGCTTTATATAATAAAGCCTTATCAGAAAAATATGATCCTACTTTTAAAATTCATTATTTAAGAACTCTTTGTCTTGGTAACTCATTTTGAGTTCTTTGCTCAATTTCAAATTTTGATTTTTCCCTCATATTCAAAACATACCTAAATGCATATACAGATAAAATCCTAATAAGCCTGCATAAAATATTAAAAGAACTGCATGTAGATATAGGAAAATCTCAGCTATAGATTTATATAAATCTGCTCTCTTAAATGCCAGATTTGTTACAAACACGGTGGCATATTTCATCAAACTCTCATTATAGGTAGAAAATGAGTTTTATAATTCCAGAAAATAAAACACAAACATATAATCTCTTTGCATCAATATTCAATGTAA